>NC_083716.1:173732943-174035974 GCF_028564815.1 Eubalaena glacialis | reverse complement strand
CGTGTAATCTTTAAACTGATCTGATAAGCACACTTTTATCTTTCTTGATGTGCATTTCCCATAAGTGGCTTTAGTTTTATGTTGAGTACTTTCCTGATATCCTCCAGAGATGAGTTATTTCACTTTGTTACTTATTATTTTTGTTTTGTGTGTTTGGTTGGTTTTTAACTCTGTTATCTTTAGGAGGACATGAATCTATTAGGGCACTATCTATAGTGACTCCTTTACCTCTTTACTAAGTGCTAAGTAAAAGCTCAAATGCTTATTTATTATGAGTACAATCTAGAGATTAAATTATCAGTTGAGGATTTAGCAGATGGCATGTCCAGTTATGTCTACTCAATCTGAAAAATTCAATGAGTGTTATAATGTTATAGGCAGGATGCCAAACATCGAAATAAGTAACTCAATTCTTGTTTGCTAAATAAATTCATGCATCAGGAATGATTATTTCTAAACATAGTCTATGCATATTTACTGATGTAAAATTTTTTCACTATTAATTTTTAAATTATTAAAATGCAATACCTTAAAAAATTCCCAAATTTAGTACACTACTGTCCAAATGGCAAGATATTAGTTGTATTTATAGTTAGAAAAAAATACATTTCAAAATCATCATACTGTATTTTTCACATGAGAACACTCTGTTTTTCACATAAAAAATTATCCTAAAGGCTAATTTCAGAGATTTTTTTTTTAGAGGTAGCTGATTTAGAGGAAATAAAGAAAAGTACTGCTTAAGTGTTACTAGAAATTTTCTTTTCTATTCTCATGAAAAACACCAGTGACTACCAGCATCAAATGTATTGTAATATCTTACAAAATATTCTCCTTTTGTAGGTGGAACTCCAGCCTAAGTATGAGGAAAGTCTATACATGTATCTTTACTTTGTTATTTTCATCATCTTTGGGTCCTTCTTCACCTTGAACCTGTTTATTGGTGTCATCATAGATAATTTCAACCAGCAAAAGAAGAAGATAAGTATTTCTAATATTTTCTCTCCCACTGAGATAATAAATTATTTGAAGGGTGTTCAACACCAAATGAATACTTTAACTCAGAAACCAAATGGGATTATATATTAAAATCTATTTTTGCATCCTCCCCCTCTGCCATTCACTGCCCATGTCTTTCATGGTATAAAAAGCCAAGAATGACTGTATTCCATTCTCCTGTGCATAGGTTCACAAAATCTCTCTCCTCTTTAAAGAAAAAATACTCAGGTACCACATTTTCTCTTTTGAAAAAGAATAATTAAAAAAAGAACTAGAAGAGAACCCAGGCATATACCTGTTTCCCAGAGTCAACCTGTTGTTTTATCTTTACAACTTCCCTCCTTGAAATATATTTTCCAGCAAAAACGTTTAAAATCTTTGCAGTAAATTAGACGTGAGAGGTAAGCTTCTTCTAGTGTTTCTTTTCACATTTTTAAATTCTTTTTTGGCTCATTTTATGTATTCCCACTTCATTCTCCCTGTTGTTAATTACAAACTGTCAGTCCCAGCCTTGAATTGAACAGTTCTTTATTAATTATTAACACTTATGAAGCCCATTTTATCATCCCAGTTATATACGCACGTTATCAAAAACACAGAAAGTGAAGAAATATCATTACTCAGGAGTAACCACTATTCACATTTTATGTTTTTCTGTTCAGACTTTTTCTACACATATCCTTGTTACTGAAATTATTTGATCTATAATTATAAATTTTTTTTGACTTAACATAAGTATTTTCCCATTTTGTTAAGTCTTCATATATATAGTATCATAATTTTCTTAACCATTTTCCAATAGATTGATGATTTAGGTTGTTTCTAATCTTTAATAATTTAAATAGTGCCTGGTCAAAAGTCTTTGTGCCAAAAAAATTTGAGCCTTTAATGATTTCTTTAAGATAAATTCCCAGAGTAAAGTGTTTTGCTTTCCACAGATAACATGCCCACTCATACTCCCAATAAAAGCATATGGATGTGCTCAGGTCGCTGCTCTTTCACTGGCATCAAACATTCTCTCTGTTTTTTGGTACTTGATATTTGAAAAATAAAAATTGTATTTAATTTTAATTTTCATGTCTTTTATGACTAGTGGGTTTGAATATGTTTTCGAGGCCTTTTTTTTTGGCCATTTATTTTTCTTCTTTTGTGTACTGATCTTCATCTCACTTGCTCAGTCTGTTTTCTTATTATATGAGTGCTTTCATTGTATGAGACTCTTTCACTTATGGAACATTTCTGTCCCTTAGCCCCCTTTATTATTACTGATATTACTCTGTTGTCATTATCAAGCTATTTCGTTTCACTTATTAGCCTGAGTTCTAATCCTCTGTACCTACTGGCCTATCATATCACATACCTGCCATACGTATGACCTCTGACTTTTCCCCTAAGTCATCTACCGATTTGGCCAGTTTCCTTTCTATCCTTTTGCTCCAATTCTTGGCAGAGTGAAAGTGGCTTTTTATGAGTAACTCTAAACCATCATGCAATATACCTACTCTAACTCTTTGCTACATATGAATAAGAAAATCATTGTCTTTAACTTCTGAAAGGCAGTGTGTGTAATAAACGGAACCACGTATTTAGTGTCTCAGTGAACCAAATTGTACTACTTCCTGAGTTTATGGTCTTGGGTAAAATACTTAACCTCTCAGATTCTGGGAATTTTTCCTCCATAAAATAATAGTGAAAATAATAAAGTCAATTTTGTATGATTGTGAGAAATAAATAAGACTATAGTATCTAAAAACTAGTTTTAATTTTTCAAATTTAAAATCCCAGGCATAATTATGCTAATTGGTTGAATTTTGCATTTCCTTTTTTAATTGCCCCTTTCCTATTTTAAGTTTAACATTAAAAAACTATGTACAAAGGGACACAGTTTTAACCAGTTTTGATTTATCTTTTCTATACTTTGGAGGTCAAGACATCTTTATGACAGAAGAACAGAAGAAATACTATAATGCAATGAAAAAATTAGGATCAAAAAAGCCTCAAAAGCCTATACCTCGACCAGGGGTAAGAAATACCAAATGATATGGGGGAAAAAAATATAAAAACAAAAACTTTCATGGGTTTTCTCACAGAAGAGATAGAAGCTAACATTTCCAGCAGCAAAGATTTCTCCCACTTTTAGAGCATCATTAATTCATACCTTTTATGGTAATGGTAAAAATGATTTTTTAAAGGGAGAGACCAAAAGGAAAAAGAAGAAACAGAAAATGCACCCTTATCTTCAAGGCATTTAGAATTACACAACTAGAATCCAAACAAAATGGCAAAGGACACATAGGCAATGTGATATGCACAAGGAATTTGATCATATAACTCAAGAATAATTGCCAAGTAATGTTAGAGAGAAGAGTAATCTTGGATGGGGTTAAAAAACATGCAGTTTTCTGATAGATTAACAAGTTGATGAATTATTGAGTGAAATTACACCTTACTTCCATTTTATTTTTCATTAGAGGTACCAGGTGTTTTAGAGAAGGAAAGACTTCTAGTATCTAATATTCATATATAAGGCTATAAAGTTAGAAATTACTAATGTCTACAGAAGTCAGAGTCAATAAGTACAATTCATGATGATAAATAACCAAATGTCATGTTTCCATGATGAACCAATGAAACAACTGCCGTGAAATGGAGGAGTCTTATCCCACATTGTACTGATTTTTATGATGATGATCTGTGAGGTGAAGACAACTCCTGGGGTGCTTTAGGGAATAAAATGCTAGTGAACATTCATATTCATACTGTGCTAGCCAAAACTTGCCTTCTTGAGAATGATGAAAAACATATACTGTCCTCTGTTAAGCCTTAACACTGGAAGTAAAAATGAGTCAACTATGTGTAGGAAAAATGTAAGATAGACAATGTCCTCAAAGTTCCTCAGTGGCCTAGGAAAATTGGCCAGACAATAGCCTGTAGTGAATGACAGTGGCAGAACCAGGGAGCAGAACCATAGATCAGTGACAAGGGACATGAATTTGTGACATCAAACCATAAGGAATGTCATTCTGGCCTGATTATCCCTGTGTAGACTCAGCATTCTGTGTGTGACAATGTCAGCAAAGACTGGTTGGTGGAAGATCATCAGTATTGCCACACATGGACTTTAAATGCATAATGTTATAGGTGTGTCATGAAAATGACAAGTTCCCTCTAACAATTCTTTGAGAATAAGACAAGTGGAATGTTAATAGATACTATATTTTGAAACTGCTTCATGGTCCAACTGATCATGGGAAATTCTGGTATAACAAAATTAAGCAGGTTTCTTAACTTCTCATAATTTTAATACATCAATACGCATTTTGTGCCTCTCAGAGAAGTGTATAGTATGCAGTGTTTCTTATCAGAAATCCCCTTTTGACAAGGGATTGTTATTCTGTGGAATACATTTTGGTAAATAGCAATTTAGGTAACTAAATTAAAAAACAATGTGCTATAAACCATCTTTTACAAAATTCAGGGCCAGTGGTTCCTAGGCATAATACTAGACAGTCAGTTAGTGCAGAAAGTACTTATGTAGAAGCTAATGTGTACAGGAAAACTCCTCTGTTGCTAAAAGTGTTTCTGATTCTCTACAGAACAAATTTCAAGGAATGGTCTTTGACTTCGTAACCAGACAAGTTTTTGACATAAGCATCATGATTCTCATCTGTCTCAACATGGTCACAATGATGGTGGAAACTGACGATCAGAGTGAATATGTGACTAACATTTTGTCACGTATCAACCTGGTGTTCATTGTGCTGTTCACTGGAGAATGTGTGCTGAAGCTCGTCTCCCTCCGCCATTATTATTTTACCATAGGCTGGAATATTTTTGATTTTGTGGTTGTCATTCTCTCCATTGTAGGTAAGAATTATTTCAGGTCTCTTAAATTCAGCTCAATAAAAGTAAAAGTTAGACTAATCAAGTTTCAATTAGAGGTCATCTGACCACTCAGAGAAAACCACTGTGAAAATTTTGATGTATTTCATACTGGTGTGTTTCTCTTTCTTACAAAATGAGGCTCCTGCTATGCATAGAGTATTGTATCCTATTCTGTCCATTTTAGACTAGGTATATTATTTGTCAATATAGCAAAGTCTCATTCATTTGAACTAGAAATGTGCTGTTAACTAAGATTGAAATGTTTTTGACTTGTTGAGATTGAATAGTCTATACAATATATAAATAGCTCTGTTGAAGAGAGGACTAGAAATTTAGTCTGGTACTCAGGAGAGACAGTGCATCAGAGACATAGACACAGAGTCATTAGCATGTATACAGGAGTGGAAGCTGGTGGCAAATAAGGAAGAGCATAGAGTGAAAAGAGAATAAAGCTAAGAACAAAATGTCAGCAATTGCAGATGGTAAGTTCTTTAATGCAGGGTATGGGATATTTTGTAGATTACCTTGAAATTTATAGTAATGATGCACAAAAGAAGTGATGTGGCATGGAACATCATTTCATCAGTCATACACTTCAAAGCCTGGAATGTTAAACAGGTCATGTGACCAATAGCTCATCTCATTCAAGATACAACTCTAGCTCCAGTGAAGTGAAGAAGTCTGCCTGTGGGCCTGAAGTATTCATTCTTTCCTAAACCAGATAATAATATGATTGGGTCAATATTTTACGATCCAATAGGGGGCGCCTCCGTTGGGCAGATTTTCATGCCATTCCCCGCTCTGAAGAAGTTGATCTTCTTTCCAACTCATATGTTGTATGTAGCCTTTGATTCCCACAGTAATCTGTGGTGTAATTAGTTGTGGATAGGGTACTTAGTTGTATTTACCTCTCTTTCTCTCTCTCTTTCCCTCTCTCTCACTCATATACACACACACACACACACACACACACACACATGCTTACTTACTCTTTACCGAATGAGGTGGTGTAACTCAAAGGTCCTTAATTTCTTGAGCTCCTCTTCAGCTCAATCACTATTTCATTATTTGAAAGGCAAATGGAGAAAGAAGCTTTAAGGAAGAGAGCTGAGAGACCAGTGTCAGACACAGGAAACCAGAAAGAGCGTCAGCTTAAACCCTTTTAGAAATGCGCCAGATCATATATATATATATATATATATATATATATATGAATATTATAGTAGAAACTTAGGGAAACATCAAGTTCATGGAGAGATGAAAACAGCATTAAAAACTGCAGATACTTTTAGATGGGGAAGGACTGAATAGAGGGTATATATGATTTGGCATTTTCAGAAAAAAATCATTGGATTCTTATAAACGTGTACGTATACTGTTGGCTACTGCTCTTAAGATGGACTTGAGAATTTTTAATTTGTTTTTTTAGATTCAGTCTTGGGATTTTGTATAAGCTAAAACTGGTCTATAGATATCCCTCAAAGACAAAAGGTACTATAAAATCCTTATTGAATTGAATATTGTCATAGTCACCTTGGACTGCCATAATAATTACCACAGACTGGGTGGCTTAAACAAGAGAAACTTATTTTCTCTGAGTTCTGGAGGCCAGAAGTCCAAGTCAAGGTGCCAACATGATGGGTTTCTGGTGAGAGCTCTCTTCCAGGCTAGTAGATGGCTGTCTTCTCACTGTGTCCTCAGGTGGCAGGGAGAAAGAGAGAGCAAGCTCTCTATTGTCTTTTCTCATAAAGGCACTAATCCTATCATGAGGGCTCCAACCTCATGACGTCATCTAAACTTAATCATCTCCCAAAGGCCCTATCTCCAAATACCACCACCTTGGGGGGTTAGGGCTGTAATGTATGAATTTGGTGGTAGGGTGGGTGTGTGGTGGGGAGGACAGAATTTAGTCCACAGCAAATACTGAGTTGAATTTAATGCTGAATGCCGAAATTAAGGTTTATCTATAATATATGTATGTATCGTCTGTATGTAACATTGAAGATTAAGTAACTGAATTTCAGTACTCTGAACTTTACCTGGGAGCCTTAACAGAAATTTAAGTATTATTTTAATGGATAACTTCTTCACTGGTTGATACTCTGATCTTTTATCCATAGGTATGTTTCTGGCTGAGCTGATAGAGAAATATTTTGTGTCCCCTACCCTGTTCCGAGTGATCCGTCTTGCCAGGATTGGCCGAATCCTGCGTCTGATCAAAGGGGCCAAGGGGATCCGCACGCTGCTCTTTGCTTTGATGATGTCCCTTCCTGCGTTGTTTAACATCGGCCTCCTGCTCTTCCTGGTCATGTTCATCTACGCCATCTTTGGAATGTCCAACTTTGCCTATGTTAAAAAGGAAGCTGGAATTGATGACATGTTCAACTTTGAGACCTTTGGCAACAGCATGATCTGCCTGTTCCAGATTACCACCTCTGCTGGCTGGGATGGATTGCTAGCACCTATTCTCAACAGTAAACCACCCGATTGTGACCCTAATAAAGTTAACCCTGGCAGCTCAGTTAAGGGAGATTGTGGGAACCCATCTGTGGGGATCTTCTTTTTTGTCAGTTACATCATCATATCATTTCTGGTCGTGGTGAACATGTACATCGCTGTCATCCTGGAGAACTTCAGTGTTGCTACTGAAGAAAGTGCAGAGCCCCTGAGCGAGGATGACTTTGAGATGTTCTACGAGGTTTGGGAGAAGTTTGATCCCAATGCCACCCAGTTCATGGAATTTGAAAAACTCTCTCAGTTTGCAGCTGCTCTTGAACCTCCCCTCAATTTGCCACAACCAAACAAAATCCAGCTCATTGCCATGGATCTGCCCATGGTCAGTGGGGACCGGATCCACTGTCTTGACATCTTATTTGCTTTTACGAAGCGGGTTCTGGGGGAGAGTGGAGAGATGGATGCTCTCCGAATACAGATGGAAGAGCGATTCATGGCTTCCAACCCATCAAAGGTCTCCTATCAGCCAATAACTACGACTTTAAAACGAAAACAAGAGGAGATGTCTGCTGTTATTATTCAGCGTGCGTACAGGCGCCACCTTTTAAAGCGAACTGTAAAGCAAGCTTCATTTACATATAACAAAAATAAAATCAAAGGTGGGGCTAATCTTCTTATAAAAGAAGACATGGTAATTGACAGAATACATGAAAACTCAGTTACAGAAAAAACTGATCTGACCATGTCCACAGCAGCTTGTCCACCCTCCTACGATCGGGTAACAAAGCCAATCGTGGAAAAACACGAGCAAGAAGGCAAAGATGAGAAAGCCAAAGGGAAATAAACAAAAATAAATCAAAATCACTGGGTGACAAATTGTTTACAGCCTGTGAAGGTGATGTATTCTGGTCAACAGGACTCCTTTAGGAGGTCAATGCCAAACTGACTGTTTTTACACAAATCTACTTAAGGTCAGTGCCTACAATCAGACAGTGACCCCTTGTCGGAAAACTGTGACTCTGTGAAAAGGGGAGATGACCTTGACAGGAGATTACTGTTCTCACTACCAGCTGACACTGCTGAAGACAAGAGACAAAATGGCTACTCAGACTGTAGGGACCAGTTCAAAGGGGTGCAAACCTATAATTCGGGGGTTGTTTAACATGAAACACTTTAGTGTAGTAATTGTATCCACTCTTTGCATTTCGACTGCCACATTTGTCACATTTTTACAAAATCTGTTAGTGGATTCATCTTTTTTTTAGTCCATATGTTGTTTATTATATGTGACTATTTTTGTAAACGGGGTTTCTGTTGGGAAATAGACTAAAGGACCTCTCTAACAGGTATGCCACCAGAGGTTATGGTAATTGCACGGCCTCCCATCTGCACAGAGATGTGGTTTGCATGAGGGCATGCTACACTCAGAGATCATGCATGAAAAAAGTCATGAGGAAAACAATGAATTCTTAAATTCCATCCATGTTTCTGGGAGGGGTAATTAGGTGAAAATTGGAGGTGCTTTGCTGACCTTGTCAAATCCAGCCCCTAGACCAACTATATCATTTTGGGGGGATAACCCATGAAATCTTAGCAGGTGAAAACTTCACTCAAATGTCTGGAGTCATAAGTGTTATGTTTCTGTTTATTGTATTTAAAAAACTGAATAAGTATTGCTTCCCCCCTAAAGACGGAATTGACAAAAAGAACGCTTTATGAATTTCTGCTTAATCCTGCACTTTGTTTAGCCATCTTCAGCTCAGCAAGGTTGACAATGTATATGTTAATGAAATGCTATTTATTATGTAAATAGTCATTTTACCCGGTGGTGCACGTTTGAGCAAACAAATAATGACCTAAGCACAGTATTTATTGCATCAAATATGTACCACAAGAAATGTAGAGTGCAAGCTTTACACAGGTAACATAATGTATTCCGTACCATTATAGATAGTTTGGATGCTATGAATGCATGTTTCTATTACCATGCTGCTGTATCTGGTTTCACCCACTGCTCAGAATCTCATTCATGAGAAACCGTATGTCACTGGTAAAGTCAAAGAAATTGCTCAACAGACCTCATTTCTTTAAGTCATTAAGCAATAGTTTGCAGCACTTTAACAGCTTTTTGGTTATTTTTAAATTTTAAGTGGATAACATGTTGTATAGCCTGACTGTACAGACAAGTTTCAAAAAAAGCACTGCTTAACCTGTTAAAATGTGTTTAGAGTTTTATAAGCAAATATAAGTACTGTAAAAAGTCATTTTTATTTTATTTTTCAGCATTATGTACATAAATATGAAGAGGACATTATCTTAAGATTGATATCACAATCACTTTCTTACTTTCTGTCCACCGTACTTTTCCAGGGAAGAAATTTGCTAAATAAGAAATGAAAACAAGACGGGGTAGTTGTAGATTTCTGCTTTTTTATTACATTTGCTACTTTTAGATTATTTCATAATTTTAAGGGGCAAAAATAGGTTCACAACTCACATCCAAATTATGCTTTGCAATTGGAAAAAGGTATAAATTTTTATTTACATTTTTGGTAGTTCCTACACTAACTGATTGAAGATAGTGCTTATTTTTCATTTTTGTCCTCTTTTTTCTAACTTCTGTTTATGTTTTCATTTCTTTGGAGTCATGCTGCTCTAGATTGCTCTAAATATAATGTGGGTTTCACAACTTTTTTTTTTCTGGAAGAACAGAGAGTAGTGAACTTACATAGTCAGTTATATCAGGACATTTTGTGTTTCTTACAGAAGCAAACTATAGGCACCACTTTTTCTTAAAACTACTTAAACTGTATTTGTGAACTGCATGCTGGAAAATGCTACTATTACCCTAAATGATGTTAACCAACATTAAAAATGTGCAAAACTAATAAAGATTACATTTTTTATTTTATTGTTTGCCCAGTTACTTTTAGTTAACAGTGTTGTGTAACAAGATGAAGATGTTTTTATTGTACAAATTTGGGGAGAAGGGGAGCTAAACACACACACACACACACACACACGGAGGTATACCCGGGCTGACAGCAAGAAAACCTGTGGTAGGAATGGGACTGGGGGAAGTGACCTACCAGGGGCTACAGGCAGTAGGGTGTGGTCTCTGTTAGGAGAAAGGACTGATGCTAGAGCATAAGCTGGTGGCTCCAGAAGGAAAAGAAGGATATGGGAACCGGAGCTATGGTGGATGGCCACTTGACGTACAAAGAGAATCCCTCAGAACTGTATTAAAATAGTAAAAGTTGCAATGTGTGAGTCCGGTATTTTGTTTGCTCCTCCAGAACCACTCTTCATGCTCCTCCATCCTGCTCTGTGTGAGGGTGGTCTTATAAATTGCATCAATGGGCTCTGTTACCCTCTAGATCACAATCGGTTTGGCCAGTGGGAAGCCCCAGAAGGAAAATACCATCAGGAAAACACCAGTGGGAGAACAGTGAAATTGGGTGTTTATTTCCCAGTGTCTTCTTTGCTAGGTTGCTCTGGGTTGGCAGTGCTGCATTCATCAACATAGTCATACTTGCAGTCAGACAGCCCCCTCCTACAATGAGAGCTACTTTGTTGAGGGTCTGGTCATCACTCTCCGCCTTGCTCCTTAAGACCTGTGTTCCTATTCCTTGTCATTTTCCCCTTACCTTGCTGACAACTTTTTAAATGGCCCCTTCATAAAAACGTTCTCTGTTGCCTCATTTCAGCATGCCATCTGTCTCCTGCCTGGATGATACAGTGATTACATATCTCGTGAAAGTGGGCACGAGGCAAAGATTTGCCTTGGGTTAGCTTGGAGGCTTAATCTAACCAGCTTTGGTAGATAAACAGGAACTGGCGAAAATACAGTGAAGTCAAGCACAGAATTCACAGAGATCATGGAGAGGTTACTGGAGTGGTCCAGACAGTGAAAGTGACAGCTAAAGAAACATCTAAATTTATGAGTAAAGAGAAGCCCTCACTTGTCATCAGAGTAGCACAACATCAGTTTTGAAGCCTGAAAGAGGAACGTGAACTTGATGGAAAGAGGAGAGGTCACACACAGTGCTTCTCCCCATCCTTCAACTTCCTGACCTTGTCTCTTCATGACATCATCTCCCTAAAACACCACAACAACTAATTCTGATTTACTAGTGGGTGAAAAGAATTTCCCATTTCTAACCAACAAAAATAAGGATTATAGGATAATCCCTACAGATTTTTTTTGTATTCCACATCCATACCAGTGCTCACTGGTACCTTTCCAAATACAAAACATAATCATATAAATCACCATATTCATTTTGGTATTATCTTGCATAGCAAATAATGATAGTAACAGATTTAACCCATTCAATAAAATAAGAATTCACAAGTATATACTGACATAAATAAATGGAGAAAAGGAAAAATCTCTTCCTTACAGTTGAATGTTAACGAACAAATGTAGAATAATGAAGTTAGAAAATTATCACTTGGCAACCATCATAATCACAATTGATTCATGCAAGAATAATCAACGAATACTAAAACTCATGGGTGAAAGTTTGATGAGGAATAGGACATTTACATTGTCTCTAAGTATTCTGTATTAATTAAAAAATTTTTTAAAATAAGAAAGCTTACAGTGGAGAAAACTAGCAGACACTACCTTCAAAGATAACATCATCAATTACGGGAACAACTTTACTGAAGAAGACACATCACTTCTTGGTATCCAGTCAAAATGGCATAACCAGAACTTAGTCATAACGAAAATCAAATTGAGGACATTCTATGAAATAACTGGACTGAACTCTTCAAAAATGTCATGAAAAACAAAGAAAGGCTAAGGAATGGCTTGAAGTTGAAGAGCTATGAAAACTAAACACAATGTGTGATTCTGGATTGAATACTAGACTGGGAAAATAGTAATAATTATGGATATTACTGGGGAAACTGGCTAAATTTGAATATGGACTGTTGATTATTAGTATTATAAAAGTATTAATTTCCTTAATTTTAGAAAGTCTAAATGTGACTATTACATAATTAAAGGTAATACCCTTGTTCTCGGAAAATGCACATTAAAGTATTTAGGGATGAGTGGGATGATGTCTGCAACTGACTTTTGAATGGGATCAAAGGAAAATAAATTATATGTGTATATGTGTGTATATAAAGGTTGATATAGATATGTGTGTGTGTCTTTGGGGATGGGAAGGGTTTTTTTTGCCCTTGTGTTATTGAAGTGTGTGTGTGTGTGTGTGTGTGTGTGTGTGTGTGTATTCATTGTATCACCTGTTTTTTGTGTCCTGGAATTTATGATTCTACCCTTAGAATTAGGTGTACTAGCTCTAATTACTTCAAAGAACCCTGTATTTTAACTACTATTCTTGTTCCCTGGAAGTCATCTTTCTGAAGAGACACTTAAATGATTACATTCCTTGCCCTTCATGATAATCCTTATAGTACTAAAAATAAGAATATTTTAGGAGAGATCTGTGGCATAGTGGTTAAGACCTCAGTATTTGAAGCTAGACAGATCTAAATCGGGGCCTTTTGATCTAAACTCTGGGGATTCTGCCCATATCATAACAGAAGGTGGCTTATTGGCTATATGAGTTGGGGTCCAAACATTGTGTCAATCAATAACCCCAAACATATTTCCACAGACCAACACCCACATGGCAAGGGTTTCATATGCCTGCAGTTAACCTAGGAAACTAAGAATAATGTCACAAATATTTATAAAGCTAAACATATTCAATTTAAAGAACTTTATTGTAAAAGTGACTTTTTTTTTTTAATTCCAAAGACTAAAAGCATTTTATGTTAACATCCTCATTTTGAAATGATGGTGAAAATAAATGATAGTGGCTTGTTTTAATACTTTATTTGGCCAAATTAAAAATTGGCGACCCTGGACTTCCCTGGTGGCGCAGTGGTTAAGAATCCACCTGCCAATTCAGGGGACATGGATTCGAGCCCTGGTCTGGGAAGATCCCACATGCTGAGGAGCAACTAAGCCCGTGCGCCACAACTACTGAGCCTGCGCTCTAGAGCCCGCGAGCCACAACGACTGAAGCCCCTGCGCCCGGAGCCTGTGCTCCGCAACAAGAGAAGCCACCGCAATGAGAAGCCCGCGCACCAAAATGAAGAGTAGCCCCTGCTCACCGCAACTAGAGAAAGCCCACGTGCAGCAACGAAGACCCAACGCGGCCCCCCCAAAAAAATTGGCGACCCTGTGTTGTTCCTCCCATTTTATTTAACTGGTACATGAAATCAAGAGTCCAGGAACCAGTGGGATAGACAATCACTACTTAACCTCATAGGTTCATATGTTTGTATGTGTGTACCAACAGGTTCAGACATTAGAGCTGTATAACCTGTATTAAAGTCTACAAATTTGTCCTGTAATTGTGTATTCTATCATGTGTGCATTAGAATTTCATATTATTATGTAAGAAGATAAATGTTTCTGAGTCACTACGAATTTATCAAAATGTTCATAGTCAAGAAATATTATTGCTTCTATCATGTATTATACTACTCATAGTACTGTCCTTCCTGGGACATGGGAATATTCTCCAAGGTTGTCAATTAACATTGATTCAACCAGTGTGGCAGCAAAGGCACTAGAGGAGAAAAATATTACAGGCAGTCAAGTATTGTTGGGGAAGATGCATCACCAAGAAATTCTTGACATCACTAGTAGATAATCTTCAGTGTCCACTGAGTACTCAGTGTTGCTCAAGTCCCTTACTACCTTCTCAGAACACTCATATTTGCAAATAACGCTGCCTCTTACCCCACCAAGAAACATGAGGACATTATCATGAACTTCCTCAGCTTCTTTCCTCTGCAATGAAAAATGTCTTCCTTCCCTTCCCTCTGCTTCCCTCCGCTTTCCTGCCTTGCCCCCTCTTTGCTTTTCTCCCTTTCCCTTTCCCCCTCTACCTCCCTCTATTCTCTACCTTCATATCTTTCCAGAGATCATTTTCCCGCATTCATTTCTACATACTCTGATACCTTGCTCCATGAGTTATTCACCTTCTCTTGTGTCTTTATTCTCTCCTTCATGATTGATTCTTTCTGTCCAGCTTCGCACTTTCAAAATTGTTTCTTCTAATTTCGAAAATTAACTTTTCTCAACTGTGATGTATCTTTGTTCACTGTCCCGTTATCTCTTTCCTTTTAAAAATTACCTTCTAGGGACTTCCCTGGTGGTCCAGTGGTTGAGACTTCACCTTCCAACGCAGGGGGTCGGGTTCAATCGCTGGTTGGGGAGCTAAGATCCCACATACCTCGTGGACAAAAAAACCAGAAAACATAAAACAGAAGTAATATTGTAACAAATTCAATAAAGACTTTAAAAATGGTCCACATCAAAAAAAAAATCTTTAAAAAAATAAATAAAAATTACCTTCTAAAATCAGGGTTCTATACTCAACACTTTGACTCTTGGTTAAAATTAAATGAAATATAGGTCTCAATGATATTGATGAGAAAACTTGGCTGTAAATAATCTTGTTGATATAAGCACATTGAGTTTTCAAAATACTATGCTGGCTATTATCCTTCTCAATAACATTATGAGGAAAAGACTGGATAATATTTTCAGAAGGTGAGTATAGGAACAAGGAACATTAACCATGTGGAGGAGAGCTGTATATACTCTGTATCTGGTTATCATGAATACCTCCTCTATTTAATGTTTACTTAGAAGGGTAAGATGTTCACAGAGCTATTCAATTGTTAACTGCAGCATTTTGTTTGTTTGTCTTCCAGGAATGCAGCTTTTATTTATGACGGTGTGGAGACCAGAAAGTTCTTAAAATAAATTTATAGGAAATTATATTTCAATTATATTTTGAAGTATAAATTCTTCATTAAAAATATGTTGTTATAGAAAATTCAATTTACTTACTAAACTTTCATGAATCACTACCCTGCGTTAAACTGGCTACAGTGTGTCTGTGTGTGTTGTCGGAAAGCATTAAGGTGCAGGTTTTATGTTTCTTCTTCAAGCTCTTTGAAATAAATTGCGACTAACAGATTCAAATACCAAACCAATGTTGAATCTTATTCTTCCCAAGCACCTTCTCACTCTTTTTAATGCTGTCAGATCTGGCTCCTCTTCCCACCAGTCTACAATTAGCCAAATTCAATGATCTTTATTCAGTCTTTATCAGATTTGGCAGATTTTTAGAATTGGATGAGGATGGTCATCACCACCTCCTTCACTGAATTGCGTCTTCCTTTGCCTTCCATAAAACTAAACTCTTCTAGGTCTCTTCTTACATTTTAGATTCTTTGCCTTTACCGTTTATTAATTTTTCCCACTTCTTACAGATTTATTCAGCAGCGTCAGCCTTTTTGTTGAGCTGGTGCTGCAATTCCAACTTTCTGTTGGTCTTTTATACTTGCATATTTGCCTATCATCTTCAACTTCATACATCCAAAAGTGATTTGACCATATTCTATTCCTCTCAACCACCAGCAAAACTGGCCAGAAGTCAACCTGGTTTCTCAATATCTGTTATTGTTTGGGTCCTTCTTCAGGCTCAGCAAAAGAAGTAAGTACAAATTACAGAATATATAGAGGAACGAATGAGTAACTCTACAGGCGGATTCAGGGACAATTATAACTGTAAACTCTGATCTGGGTGTGAAGAATGAGAGGGATAGGGCAGTCCAAACAGCAGAAATATTATAGAAAAGTGGTCAAAAGTATAGATTCTGCAGCTAGATTGCCTGGATTCAAACATCAGCTATACTGCTTACTAGCTGAACAACTTTGAAAAGTTTCTTAGCCCCTCTTTGCCTCAATTTTGTCATCTGTAAAATGGTAATAATAATTTGTATGAGGATTAAATGAGTTAATACAAGTAGAGCTTTCGGATCAACAGTTCCAAGCCTATGGTAATTACTATATAAGTATTTGCCCTGATGATGATGAAGACCAAAAACACGCATGAAAATCAGAAACAGGATGGCATGTTTAGAGCATTCACAATAGTTCAATATGGCTACAGTGAAAAATGGGTATTGATACTGACAGAGAGGCAAGCAGGGGCCAGATAATGAAGGGCCCTAAGTGCATGTTGGCGCTTTGGCTTTAACATATGACATAACATAACATAATGGTGACGAAGAACCATTAAGACATTTGTAAAAGAAATAAAGGTAGAAGTGAAGATGCTAGAGTAGATTCTGACTTTAAGGAAAAAGAAACAGAAAGCAGGGTCATAATTTGAGAAGTTACTGGAAGAATACAGGCAAGCAATGATGAGACATAAGCCTTGACTACTTCCTCATCTATCTTTCTACCTCTGAAATCAAACCCATCCTTCAGGATTCAGTGACATTTTTCTTATGTCGTATTACTGGAAGAGAATTTTCTTTCCTGTGAACTTCTATGGGACTTTGATGTATATGTTCACACCCAGACAGTTTTGAGAGTGAAGGAGGAGACTATTAATAATTAAAATAAAGCAACAGGCATAAATGAGGACTCTCCTAGGCAAAGCAGGACATAGGATCACCACTGTATTCCATTTGTATGGCACTTAGCCATGAAGCAGTGGTTTAAAATACAGTTTTCTTCCTCTCATCACCCTCCTCCTCCAATTTTTGCCACAAGAACACACACACCAGAAAGTGTATGATTGGCAGAAACTGGCCTTAAATACCTCTGTATCCTCTGTAGTACTTTGTAGAGAGAAGGTGTTTTCTAGGTATTTAGTAAAAGGTCAAATTAGTTAATTTTTAGCATTGCTCTAAATAGTTCTATTTTTAAAAGAGTCATTTATCCCTCTAAGATATTTTGCCCTTTGCTTATATATTCTAACAGAGGGCTGTCATTATATGCAAGATATATAAAAGAATAAAACATCAGAAAAGTTACAAATGAAAATTGACCTTGGTATATTATAGTAACATTGGATATATGTAATAAATATTTAAATGGACATATATTACATCCATAAGAGCAAACATACTACCTCTCTGTTACCTATAAAGAGACATAGATATAAGTGTGAGTATATGTATAATTATGTATATACATAAATATTTCCAAGGTATAAGGTCCATAAATTGATTTTTGACTCTTTAGAACTTAAAGATTGTATAATACTCACCTCGTTCTTTGCTGTGATGGAACTACTGAGCTTGCCATTTAAAATTTATTCCTCTAAAAGGAATTAGGGATTCTGGACCTTGTTTTCTCTTCAATATCACTTGGCCTAATTCTTATCTGCATTATTAATGTCCATCATTCATCAAGGATGGTAAAGAAACGTCTTGTTCAGCAGTATTTCTTGCAGTCACAGAAAACACACATTTCTAAAGGCAAACAGATTGTGCCTTTGGTCAACCTTAGTCATAAGTGCAGCCATTCTCCCTACCTCAGGAAAAATGTCTATGGAGTTATGCTGACGGATATTGTCAGTAGGTGCAACGCTAGAGCAAAATATAGTAACTATAAGATTGTGATCTTATAAATATGCAAGGAGGTAGATAATAGGATTTATGGAGAATGGTTAAAGTATGTAGACATATTTCTTTCAGAGACAAGGATAGGAGGAAGGACTTCATTCAAATGCAGCAGAGGTTTCCAATTTGTAACATGTTATGATTTGCTAAAATAAAACTCATTAGGCAGTTAACTGCATAAAATTTAGTCTGAAACTAGTCAGGTACGTCTTAGAATTTTATGATAGCATTCCTCTTTCCCCACCCCAAAATCTTGGCATTTCCATGGCATTCTCTCTGGGCTATGCCTTAAATGTCCAACTCAATCCAAAGATAACTTCAGTGTGGTGAACTCCAAGTCTCTGGGCTTATTAGATAACCTCTCTTACCTTTCAATCTTAGAGCATGAAAAACAAAACAAAACAAAACGAAACAACAGCCACAACAAAAACTCATCTAATTCTAAAAGCCTACGAGGGCAATAGTTACAAATACAGTTCCAAGCCTCATCTCAAATTAAATCAGAATCACCATAAAAGGGCCTAAAATGTCTAATGAGTTGTACTGTTAGAATGAGGTAGAAGAAAGCTATAGCAAGCTCCCTAGGAGGGTCTTATAATCAGCAAGTCTGGGAAAGCCTGGCTTAGTGGTTGGTAGCCTGGTAAGGTTCAAGGCCTTCAGGAACTCATCATTAGTTGATTATAATACTTAATTAATAAAATACTCAAAAGTCAGAATGGGCACATCACCAAGTATCATCCCGGAGTTACAGAGTTTGATTCAGTATGATACTGTTATGTAACCAAAGACTTCCCAGCAATATGGGCTGAATAAAGAGAATAAAACAGGTTATCCTTCAGCCTACATGATTTAGATGTACTAAAAGAAAATGAGTTCTAACATCAGGGACTTAATTAGCTCATATAGACCTTTGTAAAAATTAGGGAAAAGTCTCCTTTTCTCCTCTGGGGAAAACAGCTCTGTGCTGGGACAAAGGATACAGTAAATGGATTTCAACTGGCACTTTTGTGCAGAACAACCTGAACAACTGGTTGTCATTATTGATCTAAACTACCAACACCAAGAGAGATCACAGAGGAAACGATTAACTTCTAGGCCAATAACCATTCTAATATTTCAAGGCTGTGGAATGCTTTTATCCACCCAAATGGCATATTATGATTCACATGAGGATTAAAAAGTTATGATAGGGAATGGGACAAGTACCCATAGGTCTTTGCAAACTTCATTGAAGTTTGCTGTTGCTTTTTGTTTAGACTGCAAAAATATTACCTATTATTTAAGGAAAAAAAACTAAAATAGTACAGAAAGGTATAAAATACTATTATCCCACTCTCCTCTCAGAGCAATTTCCTGAATAACTGTCCAGGCATTGTTTCTTTTGTTTCTGTTTTTTAAAATTTATTTATTTGTTTATTTATTTATTTGTTTATTTATTTATGACTGCGTTGGGTCTTCACTGCTGCGTGAGGGCTTTCTCTAGTTGCGGAGAGCGGGGGCTACTCTCCCTTGTGGTGTGCAGGCTTCTCATTGTGGTGGCTTCTCTTGTTGCAGAGTACGGGCCCTAGGTGTGCAGGCTTCAGTAGTTGTGGCTCGCCGGCTCTAGAGCGCAGGCTCAGTAGTTGTGGCACGCAGGCTTAGTTGCTCTGCAGCATGTGGGATCTTTCCAGACCAGGGCTTGAACCCGTGTCCCTTGAATTGGCAGGTGGATTCTTAACTACTGCACCACCAGGGAAGTCCCCAGGCATTGTTTTACACATATGCAAACATATTGTTTGTTATTATAAATAATGAAATGTTTTTACGTCACTCTACACTTGACCTTACAATTAATATAGCTTAGATATATTTCCATTTGGCACATATAAATCTACCTCATTCTTTGTAAATAATGTGTAGCATTCCATTCTATAGATTTAATTAAACACTTATTGATGGACACTTAGATTTTTCTAGTTTTGCTCTATAGCTAGCAAGGCTGTAATGAATATCTTTCTTCCTGTATTTTTGTGAAATCTATGAATATTTCTGTTGGATAAATTCTTGAAACTGGATTTTCTAGGTCTAAAGTATTTACATTTTCCATGTTTATTTTAGACAGCTGGATTAAGTGTAGGTGCTTCTCCTTGAAGCAGGGGCCATCATACGATCCTCTTTAATTTTTCATCTCCCAACATATCTTCTAGGCCAAATAATTCTACAACCATAACAACTGTAAGGGGAGGAACCACGTCCATCCTACATGGTATAGAAAAGTGCCTGCATTGCACTTTTTAAAAAGTTGAATAAATGAATAACCTACCAACTTGAAGAGTGATTGCAAACTGCATTGAAAACATCCTTCACAATATCTTGAAATTTAGGACCAACCACATAAAGCCAATAATGCTTTTTTTTTTTTTTTTTTTTGCAGTGAACCCAACACAGTCAGCATGTACAGCAATGTCATATTTCAGATGGTGGGAGCTGCATGACATCATATTAGTATTCAAAAACAATGACTACTTGAGAATGAAAATGAGGAGGTATGGCAAATACTATCAGCACATCTGATGCTGTTAAATTTTTATGTATCCTATGAATGAGAAATAAAGAATGTAATTTAAATTATCTTTTAACAATTATACTTAAAAGAAACTATCTCATTCAGCAATAAAGTTTTTTTTTTTTTTAAATAGTGATTATTTATTTATTTATTTATTTATTTATTTTTGGCTGTGTTGGGTCTTCATTTCTGTGCGAGGGCTTTCTCCAGTCGCGGCGAGCGGGGGCCACTCCTCATCGCGGGCTCTCCTGTTCCGGAGCACAGGCTCCAGACGCGCAGGCTCAGCAGTTGTGGCTCACGGGCCCAGTTGCTCCGTGGTATGTGGGATCTTCCCAGAACAAGGCTCGAACCCGTGTCCCCTGCATTGGCAGGCAGATTCTCAACCACTGCGCCACCAAGGAAGCCCGCAATAAAGTTTCTATTTTAAAATACTGAAGGAGATTGGAATATTTATTTCTAAGATAGGAGTTATCTACATTTTTTATTACAATAGCAAAACATGGTTATCATAATAAAGTCAAGACTACAAAATTTACACAGTAGAAAATAAGAAGCCCAAAGACAACTCTTGCTAAAACTTGGTTTATAGTTTTTCATGAGTTATTACTACCTGTAACATTAGATCAAAAACATTTACTTAACCTTTCAAACTTCCTAAGCTGCTGTTTCTTAATTGATCTTCCAGAAGACCAGAAATACTATTGTTATAAAAACTATAATACCTGAAGCTCATCATTTAACTTTCCTGAACACTGGATTCTTATTGACATTATGAAGTGTTTGGAAGACATGAATTTTCGAGGTCCATTCTAGTATCAAAACACTATTTTTCTGAGAATAAAACCAATTTCTGGTGGCATAAAACAATAAACTATCATAATTAACATGGTGAATCTAGTAAACCTCACATTAGTTTTCTAGGCTTTTAAGACAATATACAGAGGATTTCTCATAAGGAGGGATAGCTGCTGTCTACACATTGATTTTGTTATAACAACTGTCTGGGGGAAAAGATGTTCACATTACAGAAGGTCACCTGGTTCTTAGGAATCTGTGGAAGATGATTTTCTTTCTGCTCTGTGAGGCTGTATTTCATCAGGCAGCCCACGTCCCAGCCTGTAACGCAACTCTAAAATAAAACCTAACTCTGAATTACCCTGACAAATCTAGTCTCCTTGGTATTACCTGAACTACAGTTTGGAAATGAATTGCTGAATTTTAGGGCCTTTTATAGCCAGGTACAATTTTTGAGAGCATCTCCTAAATCAATAGTTTAGGGACCAAGTTCTGCCTAGACCTAAGCTAACTGTGTCTCAGAAGCCATTTAGTTTTTTGGTCTTAAACTTCATTGCTGATCCCCTTCCGCCATATATATAGAAGGATGAACGTCAACTAAATAGAAACTATGACTTGCTGAAGTGCTGTTACTATTGACACTTTAAAATCACATATAACCTTTTTCTATGCTAGACTAAGGCCAACTATTAGTACAGCATGCAGATTTTTCTCTGTGTCCATTATAATATCCTAATGATGAAGGAAGTTTGGTCAATAAACAGTTTTAATATCATATTTTTAAATTGTTATTAAAGCAGTGGTTTTCAAAGCATGGTCCCCAGACCAACAGCATCAGTATCACTTGGGAATGTGTTAGAAATTCATATTTTTGCCTCCCCGTCCTCATTGAACTAGAACCTCTGCAGGTGGCAGCCTAGGAATCTGTGCTTTAACAAGTCCCCCAGGTGATTCTGACATGTGCTCAAGTTCAAGAACCACTGCTCCAAAGCATTCCTTGTCTTATGCATAGGGCAACAATGTTCCCCAGTGGCCAAAAACGTATACACTATTTTTTAAAAATTATATATATATTGTGTATATATATATACACTATATGTAATATGTATACTGTATTTTTTCACAATTTTCGCTCTTTTTTAAGTGGGCTTGGAACTCAATCCCAAAATTCACATATGCAACAAATTTCTACCTCTTCTTCTTTTAAATCTAATAAAATCCAAAGCTGAGCACTAGTCTCACTGGATTGCCAGGAAATTAAATCTCACTCAGTATTACAACCTTCTCTCCCAGGACTCAACCAGAATCCAAGAGGCTTATGTGGTGTTCAGAAAATAGGAAGTCCATCATAGCCTCTGATGGCATCCTTATTTTCCAAACTACTGTGGATCCCTGAGGCCAGTATTCCAGATTCAGCTCTGCTGGGCACACCATGCAACCATTTTTCTGAAGTTTTGCCTCCTTCTGGGTGCACGGTCACAGATTAGGCGGTGGAGCCCTAGAAATCACAGGACCCTATTGCATTTGGTCCCTGTCCCAGTTTCTGAAAAGGGCTCCTCCCTCCCTTGCCTCAGAGGCACCTCTCTGGCTCCTTCTACCCGCCAAGAAACCAACTCATTTCTTTAGTAAACTTAGTCCTTTACAGAAGATCCCAAAGCTTAAGCTGCTTTAAAATAGAATTTCCTGAAATGATGCAAATGTCCTCTATCTGTCCTGTCCAATCCAGGAACCACTAGCCACAGTGGCTCCTGAGCATTTGAAATGTGGCTAGTGCAACTCATGTATCTAATTTTTAATTTTAATTAACCGTAATGTAAACAGCCTCATGTGGCTAGCACCACCTTTCTAAAGGCTTTTGCTTTCACCCTGCTACAAAAATACTAATGGCCTAGCCATCCTCATGAATCTGGCGAATGGAAAATATGGAGAGCAATACGATACAGCATCTCAAGAAAGTTCTCTGGTGGTGAGTAGGGGGGTGTTCGTTGCGCTGTTCAAATTTCCTGCATGTTTGAAAATTCTCAAAATAAAAATTTGTGGGAAAAAATATCCTGCCGTAAAAGCCCATTTGTAAAGCCCAGTTACAAATGGATTTATGAGCAGGGATCTTGAGGGATGAGTTCCAGCTGTTTTAATTCAGCCGAGTCAGACAAGTGGTAGGACTGATGAGGAGGGCCCAGTGCCTGAGAAATCAGGAGATGGATGTGAAGAGAGAGAAAACCTGGGTACTTTGACGTGAGAACAACAAAATCTCAGCCGTCAGGGGAAACAGAAGCTCCTCCTCCAGGCGCGCCTCCGAATGGGAGGGTTCTCTTCCCAAGGGAGACGGAGGCGGTGCCTTCGGGGTGGAGGGGCCGTCAGCGAGTCAGTGGGAGGTGGTGCTCTGGTGAGCTTCTGGCCTAAGTTGTTACAGATAAAGAAGTTAGGCTGGCGGAGTGAGAGGTATTTAGGGCAAGCAAGTCGGAACCAGAAGCTAGGAAGAGGCAACCTGGTGGAGTAGAGGCATCACACAGCGGCTGTTAACACACAGATGCTGAAATGGATGCAGGGAGGGGAGAGACCAAGGGAAAAAGGAGAGAAAGGAAGATGAGTGAGAAGAATTGCATTTGAGGTACCCAAAGGAGATCCTGCTAGAGCATTAACATCCTGCGTAACCGAGTCTGTCGGGCAGGCGCGAAGTCGCTGTTGGCTCCTTTATTTTTGCAGACTGAGCACTTGACATTAGCGTGTATTGACTCCAAGGAGCGTTGTGACTGCTTAGAAACACTGCCATAAACAAAGTTTCCAGAATCAGACACCTAGAAAGCTAAGGCCGGATTCTTCTCGACCTTAAGATAAAAATTAGAACAGAGCTCTGGTTATCTCACATCCAGAAATAACAGTGTCTAGGAAGATGTGCAGTGTGAATTTGATGTCAGGGAAGATTTTTCAGATGTGAGCTTGGACCTAAGTGAGTAGAATCTAAAGCAATGTACTGTCTACCTCAATGTCACACCAGGCAGAGGGGGAGTGATCACTATTCTTTGTTCTTATTCTATCGACCAGAAAAAGATTCTTTAAAGGAGTAGAAGGAAAGACAGATGGCATCTTGACAAGATATTCGGTATATCACAGTTGTAAACATTTAAATAATTCATTGTTTCTATTTCAAAATACCAGACTCTTTTTGAAATCTATTTTTCTGTGTTTTCTCTCTCCTACTTTTGCATAGATGAAATGTCAAGATATAGTCAAGAACATCAAGAAAAAAATAACTCCTGGTAAGTCTCTGTCATGGTATTTGAGTAGAAACATTCGTTACATCTGCTAGTTCAGGTAAGCAAGAAGCAAATTTCCTGTTATCAGAAGTTCTTAGCCATCAGATATCTGAGCTGCTCAGGTATTTTTAAAGAAAAACAAAGTATCATTCAGTGGTCTAAAAGAAGTTAATTGTAGGAATTGAGTGGAAGGATTCCCTGGACTGCAGCAAGTTAATGTGAGTTTCACTTCATTATTGATATATTAATCCTTAAAACCGGGCAAAGACCACACAGTTTAGTCTGTTTATTGCACTTACTAAAACAGCTATTAAAGCTGTCACTACTTGTCATTTATTCATTTCCTTTTGTGAATATCTCTTTGATGTCTGTCTCCTTTTACTAGACTTTAAATTCTGGGAGGAGAAGACAAGAATTCTATTCTCTGCCATCAGCACTCATTTAACCTTTGGTGAATAAATGAATGATTAAGTAACACATGGTTAGAACTCTGATCACTTCCTCAACTTTCTCCATAGTATCATTTAGCAAAAAAAAAAATGTGAAAGGTAAGTGACTGACGATTATCATCGTCTCCCTAATTTACTTAAATGAATAAAATTGGAGAATTTTAAA
Organism: Eubalaena glacialis; assembly: GCF_028564815.1. Taxonomy (NCBI): domain Eukaryota; kingdom Metazoa; phylum Chordata; class Mammalia; order Artiodactyla; family Balaenidae; genus Eubalaena; species Eubalaena glacialis. The sequence continues at coordinate 174,010,966 of NC_083716.1, read as the reverse complement.
GGGATGAGTTATGACAACCATCTTATTTTTTGCATCAGCAGACACCATGCTTCATGCACGATTCAAAAGAACGGTACGTTTGTGCTGTGCTATTTGGTGAAGAAAAGAGCACTAGGTAGCATACGGAAGGCTGGATGATAATGTCAGGGAGGTAAGATGTCTTGCCCCATAGTCAGCTCATTAGGTAAGAAGCTTTCCTGTAGCAGTGGTATGAACTTTTACAAGGTGGTTTTCAATTTTTGAAATATTTTCACATAATCTCATTTAGTCTATACACTAACAAAACAAATATTAAAATCCTAGTCCCAAATGCCCACTGCAAATGTATAAACTAAAGCAGAGAAAAGTTAACAACTTTGCCCAAAGTTGCAAAGTTATTAAGGGATAGAGCCTTAACTCAGATTCAGCAATTTTGACTTCAGTTAACTTCTAACTTTTCCATGGTATCACCTGTGAGACTAAACTCTGTGCCAATTTATTTGGATTTCATACATATTTACTCTCTATATTTTGTGCTTCAACTTTATAGTAAAATAGCCTTAAGAAGAAAAGACAAACACCTAATCTCTTTATTATTCATAACTGCTTTGAAGGCTAGATTGGGAGTAGAAAACTGTGAGACCTTGGGTAGATTATTTCATATGTTTGGGCTTCATCTGTAAAATAAAGAGATTGGACAATCGTTTCTAAAGTTCTTTCCAGCTCCCAAATTTAATGAGATCATACATTTATCTCTGTTTTATTTTTTGTGTACTTACTTTTACTTTTGTCTTCACCAGAACCACCTATTTTTCTTAAGGGTTTCCTTTAACTTCTCGAATAAATGATAATATATATACAAGTGAATCGGTGTAAGAATTGGGGGGGAGAAAGCCAAACAGAGGCACAATTGAAGGGCTTCAACAGTCCTATAAGATTTACTAAATGCTTATGGAATCAATACTGTGCTCTGTGTTCAGAGTAGTTGGGAGTACAAATAATTACAGGTTAAAGTTATTCAATGCCTACCATGTATCTAACACTGCTGTGTTCATTAAATATTAACTCATTTAATCTTCTTAACAGCTTTCTGAGGTATTAGTCCCACTTTACAGCTGAAGCACAGAGAAGTTAAGTAGTTTTTCCAAGTAAACAGCTCGGGAATGGTGGTGTCAGGATTTGATTGCAGGTGGCCTAGCTCCAGGGACCAAGATGTTACCCATCTCACTATATTGTGTGGCTTTAAGGTACTCCCCATTTAGTAGAAAAGATTAAACAAACAAAAAATACACCATAGCTATAATGCAAAAAATATAAAAGTGTGTTAAGTCTTACAGAGCCCTATGTGTTTTATGGAAATTAATGGTTATGTCTATTATGTGTCAGGAACTTTTTGTATGTGGTTAGGTGTTTAGTTTCTTTAGTAAATATGGAAAATTAAGCTCAGGAAGTTACTTTCCCGAGTCATAAAGATAATAGCATGCCAGGAGTTCCATCTCACATCTGGGAGACCATATTCTTGCTACTGCACCAGGCAATCTCACACATCCAATCAGTTATAGCCATCCCTAAAGGCTTCATAGACAATGAGATTTGAGATGAACTATGAAAAAAAGAGTAGGTTTCTTTTTTCAGATGGAGAAAGAGCTCAGAGCAAAGTAAGGGAAGGCACCCAGAAGAAAGAATGGTTGTCCCATTTGCCTGGAATAAAGGCTCTATGAATGGAGAAGTAGGAGATAAGGCTTGAAAGACCATGAAAGGTCTTAGATGGCAGACTCAAACGTTGGTAGGTAAAAGTGAGCCAGTAGAAATGCTTGAGCTAAGGAACACCTCAGTTTTTCAGGGAAGACAGAGTTTTTCCTGGCCTGAGATCCAAAAGAAACTACTCATGTGAGGCCTTATGCAGGGAACAAGTTTACCAGGAGTGTCAAAGCAAATTCCCAAAGTAGTTTTAATCCAACAAACACTCATGGAGTGCCAAGCATGGTGTTTTGTGCTAAATACTTTAACCTTAGAGCAAAATTCAACGAAGGAAATTTTATAAAGGGCTAAATTAATAGGGCCCAAGTGTGCAGCCTTCCAATAGTCTGACAGCCCAAGTTTAGACTTTAAAGATCTCAGAAAGGTAGCTTGATCATCTGTTCCTTTAACTATCATCCTCAGAAGTTTTCTTCTGGATGAACTCTTCACTTGAAACCAAAAGCATACAGGTTAAGATTATATACTCGGATGAGCACCTTAGTTTCTGATATTCTCTGCTGCATACCAAGTGCAGATTAATCCACAGGCTTTGAAAATCAGACCAGCAGGTATTACCAGCTGTCCATTATCACAAACATTTAGCTTGACTATGAATGATGGAAACAAACAAAAGCAATCTTCATGAAAATAATATGTGCCTCTCTGGGTAGAATGCTCTTTTAAGGGAAACCAGTGAGAAATATTGCCTAGCACTGAAGTCTGTAATCATACTCACCCTTTCCCTCAAGATTGTCATTACCTAACCTACTGGCATGGAAAAAGGTTAATGTTCGTTGACTGCTTAACAAACTTAAAATCTGATTAAGGCAACTATGAATCACATCAACTAAAGTAAGATAATTAGAACTAGGATTGAAATTTGGGATCCATGTAAAAGATTCCACAAAGATTACTTAAACCTCAAATCTTATTTTAAAAATATCTTTAAGCAGAAATAGGAAATCTCGTTGTTCATTCTATTTCAATTCAATTCACTAAATAACTGAAGAAATCTACGAGCAACAGACAGTTGCCTGATCGGTGCAAACATAAACGTTTGCATAGGGATTAATTTTATTCTCAGTTTAAAATCAGCAGTGTTATTTTTTTTTTTAACTGAAAAAATAGGTTTACTTCATTGGTTCCTCCCATTATCAGGGCTGGTAAAAAAAAAAAAAAAAAGACTAATTTAACGTGCTTTCTAACAAAAAACACGGGATTGCAGCACTGCCTGCAAAGATGGGCGCAAGAAGCTCATCCCTCTCTGTTAAGAACTTGTGATTTTTCTGCTCCACCTTGTGGCCATAATGCAACTACTACATGTGTAAGTTAAAGGCTTTTCTCTGAGCTGGTCAGGCCTTCTAAATAGCTGCATTGCGGGAACCCGCCTCTACACAAACGTGTAGAAAATGGTGTCTTGCTTTGTAGCCGGAGATGGGAAACAGACTTGCCCTTTTTCCTACGTCCTTCCCCATTTCCTTCATTCTTTAATTCCTAATCCTCAGGCCCGCCCACCCACGGTGCCCCTAGGGTCGTTTCGCTGTTTGACCTCCGCCTCACCCAGCATCCGGTTGGTCGCGCCCCCTTCCCCACCCTCCGCCCTGCCTCCGGGTCCCCGCCCGTGCCTCGACCCCCGCAATCCCTGCCGCGAGGGCCCGCCCCCTCCGCCGGCAGCCAATGGCGGCGAGGCCCCGCCCCTCCCCGCCCCTCCCGCCGCGTCCCAAGCTGGTTTGGGCCTGGGCTGCGAGACCCTGAGACCCTTGGCTCTTCTGCTGGGCTTCGGCAGGCGCGCGCCCAGGAGGCACGCGGCTCGGCCTCGGAAGCCATGGACTCTCAGGGGCTGAAGGTGAGCGGGCAAGAGCTGGCCGTGTGTTGCCGTGGGGGGTGCCGGGCTGGCGAGGGGCCGGGGGGCGTGGGGAGCTCGCGGGCCGACCTGGCTAGGCCGTTGTTACCCTGCGGTACCTGCCGCCCCGGCTGGCTAGGTGCCCCCGCCTGGGTTGCGGGCCTGTAACCTACATCACCTGCTCTCCCTCCGCGGGCCCTGCTTTGGAATCTTGAGGTCTGGGCAGCCTTCCCAGCGCGCTGCTTTCCGAATTGCCGTTAGTGTGCGTTTCCCACCCTGTTGGTCGTGTTTACTTTTACTTTTGTACCCTGTTTGCTCGGAAGGTTTGGTCAACATAGGACACCTGGTGCGTCTCCCGGGTGCAATTTTTAAGGACTTACAGCAAACTAGTGCCAGCTCCCCCCGTGGGACGGTAAAAGGAGCACGGAAAGATGATACGAAATCAGTTAAAGACATAGGCTTGAAAATGGAGGAGTATTTTAGGGTGATGGTCTTCTCTGTTTATCACTGATGCATCCGTTCAGCAAATATTTAATGACGGTCCACGTAAGAAATAATGATATGAAAACAAAGACATGAGACTTCAAGGTAAAAGAAGTTACTTTTTAGGATGATTATCTTCTCCATTCATTTGTTCACTGATTCCCTTGTTCAACACATATTGATGGAGGGCTCACTGTGTGTCCACTGGAGCTGGAGATAGTGATGAACAGAACGGAACAGTCCCCGCCTTCACAGGGACTGTGAATTTATAATCTAATGTTGGCGAAAATCTTAATTAAATTAATTCAACAGATGTTTATTGAATGCCTCCCATGTGTTTGGCACTATTCTAAGCGTGAAGATAATAAGCCCTGCAGTAATAAAGCTAAGAAAAACCCTCCCAAATCTTTCTACGTTTGGCGAGGGGGAGTCAGTCGGTAAACAGGTAAATGCAATGCGTACCATGTTAGCTGGTGATGAGTGGTTGGAGGACAGTTTGGCAGTGATGGGGGTGCTGGAGTGTCTTTTGCTTTTTTGCCTAAAGTTTTACATTATCTTCCTGTGAAGCCTTCCCTCATCCCCTTAAGTATTTTCATCCCCTTAAATGTATCCTTTGTACTGCCACCCAAATGAACTTTTTAATAAAAACACTTTCATGCTAAAAACTGTGATTTAACTCCTCATCACTTAGACTAGAGGATCAACTCAATAGGAGGCCCTTCTTGACCCTAGCTTTCTTCTAACCTTGTTATCCAATAATCCCTGTTCTACTTAACGTTCTAGAACAGGAGCCTTAAGTAGAACAGCAAACTTTAAAGGGCCAGGTGGTACATATTCAGGCTTTATGGGCCATAGGGTCTCTGTGGCATCGAATCTGCCATCGTATCATGAAAGCAGCTGTAGACAATACTTAAACATGGCTTTGTTCCAATAAAACTTTACTTACGGATGCTGAAATTTGAATTATTTGAATATAGCTCCCTGTGCTATACAGTAGGAACTTGTTGTTTATCCATTATCTATATAATAGTTTGCATCTGCTAACCCCAAATTCCCAATCCATCCCTACCCCATCTCCCCTCCCCCTTGGCAACCATCAGTCTCTTCTCTGTGTCGTAGTCTGTTTTTGTGTCGTAGATAAATTCATTTGTGTCATACTTTCGATTCCACATATAAGTGATATTATACGGTATTTCTCTTTCTAACTTACTTCACTTAGTATGATAATCTCTAGTTGCATCCATGTTGATGCAAATGGCATTATTTCATTCCTTTTTATGGCCGAATAGTATTCCATTGTGTGTGTGTGTGTGTGTGTGTGTATACACACATACACACCACATCTTCTTTATCCATTCATCTGTCAATAGACATTTAGGTTGTTTCCATGTCTTGGCTATTGTAAATAGTGCTGCTGTGAACATTGGCATGCATGTATCTTTTTGAATTTTCTCCGGATATATGCCCAGGAGTGGGATTGCAGGATCATCCGGGATCATACAGGATCATCCAGATATATGCCCAGGAGTGGGATTGCGGGATCATACGGCAACTCTATTTTTAGTTTTTTGAGGAACCTCCATACGGTTTTCCATAATGGCTGCACCAATTTTATTCCCACCGACAGTGTAGTAGGGTTCCCTTTTCTCCACACCCTCTCCAGCATTTGTTATTTGTAGATTTTTTAATGATGGCCATTCTGACCGGTGTGAGGTGGTACCTCATTGTTGTTTTGACTTGCATTTCTCTAATAATTAACGATGTTGAGCATCTTTTCATGTGCCCGTTGGCCATCTGTATGTCTACTTTGGAGAAGTGTGTATTTAGGTCTTCTGCCCATTTTTTGATTGGGTTGTTGGGCTTTTTTTTTTTTTTTTCCTTTTTTTTCCTGAGTTGTTTGAGCTGTTTGTATATTTTGAAAATTAAGCCCTTGTCAGTTACATCATTTGCAAATATTTTCTCCCACTCCGTAGGTTTTTTCATTTTGTTTGTGGTTTCCTTTGCTGTACATAAGCTTTTAAGTTTGATTAGGTCCCATTTGTTTATTTTTGCTTTTAATTCTATTACCTTGGGAAACTGACGTAATAAAACATTGGTACGATTTATGTCCGAGAATGTTTTGCCTTATGCTGTCTTCTAGGAGTTTTATGGTGTCATGTCTTAATATTTTAAGTCTTTAAGCCATTTTGAGTTTATTGTTGTGTATGGTGTGAGGATGTGCTCTAACTTCATTGATTTACACGTGGCTGCCCAGCTTTCCCAGCACCACTTGCTGAAGAGACTGTCTTTTCTCTATTGTGTATTCTTACCTCCTTTGTGGAAGATTGACTGTAGGTGCGTGGGTTCAAATAGTCTTTAGATTCTAGTCTCAGTTGAAAATTTTAAGCTTTTCTGGGACAGGAGCCATATCTTATTCACCTTCATGTTCACCGTACCTAGCCCAGTGCTTGGCACTCGTAGCAGTCAGTAAATGTTTGTTGGATTGAACAACCTAACCTGAACCAAGGCAGTGGAAATAGGTGCGGGGAGTGGGAAGCTGACTAGAACAATAGAAGAAGAACCTAGTGACTGGTTAATCTTATGGGGACTGTGCAAACAGGAAGAGAGGATTCCTGACGCGATGTCTGGCTTGGGTTTTCGGGAAATTGAAATAGGAATCTGGAGCTGTGATGAGAGGTCTTGGCTGGACACGTGTTTTTTTTTTTTTTAATATCAACATTCGGGGTTTGGAGGAACTTTTTTTTTTTTTTTGGAATAGGAGTTTTACAGTATGATATCTCAATTAATCCTTACAATGACCTATAAATGACTACCAGCATTTTACAAATGAGCAAACTGAGCAGCTATAAGATAGACCGGAAATTTGAAAACAGGTCTTAAAATCCATTGCCCTTTTTATGATACCATGCCACTGCCTTTTAGGAGAGTTATAGGTGCTTAGTGATACTAAACGCTGGACAGAAGTCAAGTAAGATGATATTAAAAGTGTCCTTAGTTGTGGCAAGCTAAGAAGTCATTTGCAACCTTAGGGAAAGGGCTCTGGAGGAAAACTGCACTTTCCTGAGGTGTGCTGCGGGGGTCTTGGAATTGGTGTCTGGATCACACTTTGAAGAAACAGTGGCTGAGAAGGGACTGGAGAACAGTAACCACAGGAGAGAAGCAGAGTAAAAGTTGGAGGATGTTTGCCAGACTGTTCTAGAGAAACACATGGACTGTAGCCCTCCAGGAACAATGGACTGTAAAAGAAAAAAAAAAGCTGTTCAGACACTCATTTTAATCCTGTCAATCAGTGCTTCATCTGTATTTCTTGCTTCTGCTGAACCAGCTGAAGAGTCAGACCAGGGAGGTATGGGATGGCCCGAATTGGTTTGTGGGAGTGAATCAGGTATATCACGGTGATAGTGAATATGGCTTCCCTCTTTGATTAGGTTAGCAACTAAGCCTTAGATGTGATCCTGAGAAAAATGGTGTAAAGCATAGCTCCAATTAATCAGAACTTTGTATCTCCTGATACTAGTCTTCTGCCTCATGTATAAATAATATCATTTTGAAAAAAGCCTAATGATAGTGATTTCCATTAAAAAATAGATCCTTTGTTTTACTGACAGTTATTTGTTGTGGAACTCAGAAAACAAGATAACCTTTGACAATCAATTGCTGCGTTTAATTGGTCATTACTTTGTGAGGCTATAAAAACAAAATAGAAGGGTTTTTGTTTTTAAAAGAAATCTGGTCTGGCAGTGGAAGCCTCTTGTCTTTTTTTTTTTTTTAATTCCTGCTTTTTGTCTGTTTTCCCATTTTCTAAAACCTTAAGAAAATGTGGGGAAAGGAAAGAGGTGAAAATACCCTGACTTCAGTATTGTTAAGAAATAGTTTAGGAAAAAAAAGATGGAAATTATTAGAAAACATTGAGTTATTTCAATAATTTTGTGTTCACTGTGTTCTACATTCCTTAAGTGCTAGCCTTTAACAGTATTTAAGGAACTTGAAAGAAAAAAACACGTTATCGAAGTTTTAGATTATTCAGGATCTTAGGTTTATATCTGCTTAGAGTATTTCAGAACATCAGCATCTCTTTTAACATTTAGTCTTTATTTCCTCTTAGACTTTGATTAATTACTATTGTCAAGAGAGATATTTCCATCATGTGTTACTTGTTGCCAGTGAGGGAACTAAGAGGTATGGCAGTGATCCCGTCTTCAGGTTTTATTATGCCTATGGTACATTAATGGAAGGTATGTGCTAATTATTAAACATTTCCATAAGTTTAAAATTCTTGTTTTGCACGAAGAACAATTTTCACTTCGTAATTTTGATTTTCAGGTAAAACTCAAGAAGCTCTTCGAGAATTTGAGGCTATTAAAAATAAACAAGATGTATCACTTTGTTCTCTAATTGCACTGATATACACTCATAAAATGAGTCCCAATCCAGGTATAGTATTTAAGTACAATGCTTAGACAGTTTTTTCTACTCAGTTCATTTGATTTTTCTCAATTACCTTAACATTCAGTCTAATCATACTGTATTATGTATTATCTGTAGATACTATTTATGTCATAGTTGTTTTATCTTCCTGACAAGACTTAAGTTTATCAAGCATGAGATATATGGGTCTTCTATTGCTTTCATATTCCTTATATCCCATGGCAGATGTTTCATTAGTATGTAGGGATTGTTTGAATTAATGTAAAGGTGAATAAATATTAGCAATGGTTAAACCAAAAAAGGACAGCTCAAAACAGGTATATACATAAATTACTCTGTAGCAGCCAACTTTACAACTTGTTTTGTGCATATATAGCTACATGCAGTTTCCCTCTTCTACTATATCTTGAGCTTCTTAAAAGCCTTTACATCCACCAGGGGGGCTAGCTCTTTGGAAGATATTCAGTAAATTTTTATCCAGTAGTAGGTTGGGAAATATGATTAGATTATAGAAGGAACTTTATACATAAACCAGCAATTAAAATTGTGTGAACTGTCTTAATACATAGCATATCTTAATGGCTGAGGCAGAACAGTATTGGAATTATAGGTAATAAAAAAGAAATAGTATTGTATTCATCCATCTATATCCAGTGACAGCTAATAGCATTGTAAAAATAGATCTTGTTTCAAATAATTAAACAATTACCAAATGTCATAAATTTTTTTAAATATTAGAAAACAGTTTTTTCTTAAGCAGAGTATCACTTACATCCTTCACCCACATATACTTGTACAAATAAATAAAAAGTTATTTAAAACACTAATATGTTTAGTTCATAAACAAATCTAATGACTAGATGCTTTCTAAAACTTTTAAGAAAGTGTGGGGAAATGGCCTGTACTGTTTATCCATAGGAGTAGGCTGGGAAGACTTTGTGGAAGTGGGGACTTGATCTTCTCAGACAGGAGAACTCGATGGGCAAATATGTGGAAATGGTTCAGGATTAGGTTCATCTCTGGATCCCCTTCCTCTGTGTTCCAGCAGGACTGTGTGTAGCTGGAGCAGAGAATTGGTGTAGGAGAGCTGTAGTCAGTAAGCCTTAAAAAAAAAAAAAAAGAGAAATTAACAATGTTTTCTTCCTAGAATCAAGTTTTTATTTAATTGGTTACTCCCAAGAGTACTGGTTCTGTTAGAAAATGTGATTTCCAGGATTGTTTAGAGACACCTGAGTACTCACTCGACTTTCCTCCATAGATAATGCTGAGTGCACTTGAGTTCAGGAGAGGCCCAGATGTCTGTCTGTCTCGCCTAGGAAGAGCCTACATTGTTCTCATACATTCTTCCTGAATGCTAATGTAAGCCCTGTTTATTAAAGGGCTGTGATGCATTAAGAACTTGAGCTGATATCTGGAAAGATCTAGCTTTATGCAGACTATCACAGCTAGCTGATGCCCCACTAGGGACTTGATGGAAATCTGGGCAGGAAGGTACAGTGCCTGCTCCTGCCCCGATAAGTTCTGTTTCTGTATCATGCCTATTTAGTGAGAACTTCTGAAGGTGTTGCAGTGGGTGTGCTGTAGGCAGGGCAGAAGGGGTCCCTTGCCAAGCAATCTATAGCCCTCCAGAGTACAATTTTGTTTCCTAAACTCGTAAAGTTGTACCTTAGTAATTCCACATTTAAATTTAAATTTGTATCGTTAGAGTTAAAAGGAAGAGTCACATACCTTTCCTTGGTAGCCATTTCCAGAAAGGTGGTCTGTTAGAATCTCAGTCCTCAACTTTGACATTTCTTCTTTCTATTGCCTAGCTGATCCACATTTTGATTCGACCTGGGATTTGGATCTAACTGACATTTGTGTCCCAAGCATTTACATAACAGATTAAAGAGAAGTGATTAGAGTTCTAGGCATAGACCATCTTTTTAAGGGAGCAGTCAGGCAGTCAGTATTAACTATATAAGTAGCAGTAATTATACCACCTTTCATTGACCTGTGACAGCAGCCTGGCTTGGTTATATGTTTTAGAATTGGATTAGGAAGTAGGGTAATTTGACTCCTAGTTCTGAATTTGCCCCTAATAATTGTCTCATTTTAGAATCATTGCTAACTTTTTCATCTTATTATTAAAAAAAAATTTGCATATATAGCCTTTATGTCTTGAGAATGACATGAACTATAGAACTGTAGTGTGGTCACAGTGGTCATTAGCCACAGGTGGCTGTAGAGCTCTTGAAATGTGTCTCGTTTGAGGACATGAATTTTAAATTTAATTCTAATTAATTTACTTTAAAATTTAAAACTGATACTTGATTCAGTTAGAAAAATTATGTTTAGAACAAGTATACGATTCTGCTTTTTCCAAAATAAATTTTATGAAATCTAAGTATAAAGATTTGCTGAAGAAAATTTCACATGTTAATTGAGATGTGCTTTGTGCAAAGTGCATACCAGATTTTAAAGATTTAGTAAGACAAAAAAGAAAAGTATCTTCTTAATAATTTTCAAATCAATTATGTGTTGAAATGATAATTTGGATATATTGGGTTAAATAAAATATATTATTAAAGTGAATTTTACTTGTTTCTACTTCTTTGATGTGGCTACTAGGAAATTTTAAATTACATATGTGGCTTGCATTTTATTTTTATTAGTGCTGCTGTGGAGAGAAGAACTGTATTCTCTGCTGTTAATTATCTGACCTATTATAAACTCTTAATCTAGAATTTGATTTTCACTTAATGTCTTTTTCTCCTTCTCCCAGATAGAGAAGCTATTCTGGAATCAGATGCCAGAGTGAAGGAGCAGCGTAAAGGAGCTGGACCAAAAGCTTTGTACCATGCAGGCTTATTTTTGTGGCACATTGGTCGTCACGATAAGGCGAGAGAATATGTTGACCGAATGATCAAAATGTCAAATGGTAGTAAAGAGGTAGCTGGTTTTCTCATTTTGAAATACTAACATTAAAGGAAGCTTATGTTATTTATATAAAAGCTTTGTTATTGCCCACTCTATTCTCATTTTATAAATAACAGCCTTATTTTAATATTTTATTATTTTATAAAATTGTGGTTCTCTAAGGTTTTTTTTTTTTAATGTTATTTATTAACTCTTGACAAGAGCCCTCCCTGGTTCCTTCCCTCCCTGGTTCCTTCCCTCCCTTCCCTCCTTTTCTTTCTCCTTCCTTCCCTCCCACTCTCCTTATTGAACTGCTCTAGGTACAAGGCACCATTATTTGCACTGTTAATAATAGAAAGATAAAAAATACATAAACTTTACTTTCACGACTGGATCATCTAGCAGTGTTATAGAGCACACACCCAATTAACATTGTGAGAAAATTGACAAATGGAATGAGAGAAGTGTGATTAAAATGTGCAGGAAAATAATAGTTAACATTTATTGCTCATTTATTTTGTGCTAGGCACTATTTTATGTACTCAAGGGGAGATCACATCGATAACTGTTAGGCGAATGAAGAAGAATTTCTTGAAGGAAGTAGCATTTGAGCTAAAACCTGAAAGATGGATACAGTTTCCACAGGCAAAGATTATGGAAAAGGGAAGTAGATACTCCCAGGGTGGGAGATAATAGATAGAAAGGAGAAGAACAAGGAGACGTGTAGGTCTGGGTACAGTGAGAACCTCACACCTGATGGGAATACAGGGTACAGAGAAGAAGAGCGTGGAAGAAAAGGTTGGAAAAGTGGGTTGGGACAAATTGAAGGATCTTGATGGCTAGGTACAAATACTTGTATCTAATTTGATATGCACTGAGGGTCAGTGATGTTATTAAAGTGCAAATTCAGAAGATTAATTTAGCAAAGGTTTATAGGATGAACTGACCTGGGAAGAAACCAGAATGCAGGCCCCCAAAGATAGTACTTTCTGGCAGAAGGCTTTAAGGGCCTACACTAAAATACTATTCAGTGGGTAGGAATTTGAGAATTATCAAATACCCACAGGACTTTTCAACTTATTATAAATATTGGGGGAAAGATATTGAGGTGTCAGATATCAAGGATGTCTCTCTGAGGTTTTAAGCCTGGACAATTCAGAGACCAGTTAACGTGACTAGAAAATACTTTGGGATGAGAAGGTAATCTTGGAGGGAGGTGATGTGTTTGGTTTTAGACATTCTGTATTTCAGGCTCTGACAGAACAGTGAGATGGAGACAGTAGATGAGCTTTTAGAAAAAGAAGAGAAAAAATTAGAAAAGGTGTTGGACTAGAAATAAAGGTTGAGAATCATCCACACAGTTGAAATGATTCAAGAAAGTACAGTGATCTAATGAGTAGAAGTAACATTGTTTAAGTATTCTTACCTGTCTTTTCAGGTGAAATATAGGGAAGTAAATATGATCTTAGTTAAAGATTTATAAGGTTTATTAATTAACCTAGAAATTTTTTGACAGACGAGCAGTTTTCATAATTTTTTATTTGGCATTAAAAAGAAAAATAATCAGAGTGTATTCATCTTCTTTCTAATCCTATAAACCTTACAGTCCATTGGCTCACTAACATTTCTGAAGGTAAACGTTCATGGCTTCTTCATTTTTTAATTTCTGAGGCCATTTTATCCTTTCACTTGAAGCTCACTGGACTAGTCAAAGAGGTTGAGATAGTTGCCAAATTATCTTAATTTTTAATAAATGTGAAGCAAGGCACTTCTTTTTTCCCATCTTAGTTCATTTGGTCTGTTTCCCCAAAAAGAGGTAACAAATTCTTATTTATGTATTGAATTACATGTTTAGCAGTTATTAGTAATTTATTAGCAAAGCCCCATGTAAGAATATTGGTTATTTAGTATTAAGGGAATATTTTACAAGCTCCTTAATATTAATATCGACCACAGTAGTAATCTTTTTATTTATTTATTTATTTATTTATTTATTTATTTATTTATTTATTTATGGCTGTGTTGGGTCTTCGTTTCTGTGCTAGGGCTTTCTCTAGTTGTGGCAAGTGGGGGCCACTCACTATCGCGGCCTCTCTTGTTGCGGAGCACAGGCTCCAGGCGCGCAGGCTCAGTAATTGTGGCTCACAGGCACAGTTGCTCCGTGGCATGTGGGATCCTCCCAGACCAGGGCTCGAACCCGTGTCCCCTGCATTGGCAGGCAGATTCTCAACCACTGCGCCACCAGGGAAGCCCCACAGTAGTAATCTTAAAGGCCGAAATTCATGATAGTTCCCAAGACTGTAGACTAGCAAGGGTTTGAAAGTGATTTTATTGCAGTTTTATTTTTCATAACATTATTTGATAGAGTGATTTTTGTTACTAATTACAAATAAGAATGATGCTTAGTTTAACTTCTTCATCAACATTTATTTCTTTCATTTCCAAAAAAATGAAAATATTAGAATTATTCATTTTACAGGGACAGGTTTTGAGAGCATGGCTTGATATTACAAGAGGAAAAGAACCTTATACTAAAAAAGCACTGAGGTATTTTGAAGAGGGATTACAAGATGGAAATGATATTTTTGCTCTGCTGGGTAAGGTGAGTTGGCGTTAGATTAATAAAATGAAGTTTTAAAATTTATTTGTAATATATATGAAACCCAACAAAACCAAGTAGCTCAAAAAGATAGTTTTTATGTTACTTTTATCAACTCTCAACTGCAGGGGGGACTTGCATTTGTATGGGACGATGAACAGTAAGCTAGAGAAAAGTACTCCCTGCCAAATTCCTGAATCCTGGATCAGTTTTAATTGTTTTTGTTGTTGCTGTTGGTAGTTGTGGTGGTTCCTATATTATTTACTCACCAAACAGCTATGATGTATCTAATATGTATGAGGCATCACTCTACATACTAGGGATACCCTAAGCAAAATAAAACCTCTTGCTTTTATGGAGCTTATGTTCTACTGGTGGAGACAGACAATAAAGAAAGTAAGTGAATTATATGCTATATTAGAAGGTGGTAAGTACAATGGAAAAATAAAACAAGGAAAGAGGGAGAAGTACAACTGGGGTATGAACTTGCAGTTTTAAATGATGTGGTCAGAGAAAGTGACATTTGAGCAAAGACATGTAGGAGGTGAGGGTTAAAGCCCTGTGGGCACCTGGGGAGAGCATTACAAATAGGGGAGTAGAGAGTTCAAATACCTTAAGGCATGTTGAAGGGATTGCTAGGAGGCCTGGAGACTATAGCAGAATGAGTGAAGGGGAGAAATGTGAAGGCTAGAGGGAGAGAAGGTGAGTGTCAGGGCAGGTGGGCATGGGGGAGAATGAGGAGAGGCTGGCTGATTCTGTAAAGCCTTTGGCTTTTGCTTTGAACCAGATAGATGGGCAGCCAATGAAAAGAGAAATGACATGATCTAACTTACATTGAGAGGGATGACCAAGTGGCAGTGTCATTAGAAATCATTGGTGGGTAGAAATGTTTAATTTGGACTTTTTCTTCAATTCCATGGATGCTGTCTGAATGCCTTAAATTTAAAAAAAATCATTTTTTATTTCAGCAAAAAATTAAATTTATATTAGGAAAACAGTCTATTAGATTAGCAGTAATCTGGTGTGGGGGGATAAAAAAGAAAGAGAGGATTATTGGTGTCTTGGCTATTGCCAATGTCCCTACATTGCTCTTGTCAATTTCCCTGGCTAGTGAGCTTGTTCACATGTTTGCCACCAGTACAACTAGTATTCGTGCTGCTTGGACTCAGGTTTTGCCTAATGGCACTGCTAGAGGTTATGGGCATTTAGCAAGTTTTTAAAAAAGTTTTTCTTGATCATTTCTGCTCCCCTCTATTCCTTAAAGAAAAGCTAGTAGGTAATCTAAGGTAGGGCTATTTCAAGTGTCAATATAAGCAGCTTAGGAAGGATTTACCTTTTTCCTCTAATACTTTAGACTGGTTTAAATTCTTTTTCTGATATAACCCATTCCAATTATGTATTTATTTTTCAGTTCATTCAGCAAGAGGCTTGCATTAGTTGAATTCCAACTAGGAATGATATGAACCAATTATATAGCAAATTTAGTTTCATTTAATATAGTATGTTGCATTCATATGGGAGGTGATGGTCTAAGGAAGTATTAGATGTGGTCTATTTGCATGATTTTGTTATTTTATGTTACCAGCTATTTAGGCAGATTGCAAAGGCATATATATTTTAAAAAATTATCTGCATTAATCTTTCTTGCTATTATTGTCCACTATTGAGAAATTTAAATAATAATTTATTTTGACATAGTGGCATCTTTGGATGGTTCTCATACTTTCCTTTAATTATATGGGAACATAATCTCAAACTGATTTCGGGAATATATTGCAGTTTTACTGTACATCTGTTGAGGCTGGATGCTCATTTTGAACTGAGATATTCTAGGACTAAATTTATTCCTAAAGGAGATTCAGAAACACATTGTTAAAAATCTGACATATGGTAAATATGCCTAATCATCTGTTCTTAAAGCACTTGCTATATTTATAGATTTATATTTTCTGACTATGAAAGTAATACATGTACATTGTAGAAAAATTTTAGAATACAATAATATCTGAATTAATAAATATCACCATTGGAGATAACCAGCTAAACTATTATATCGTAAATGACATCTCTTCGTGTCAGTAAATATCGATCTACAAATTAACATAATGAGTTTTAATGGCCACCTAAAATTTTATTAAGTAAATATGCTATCATTTTATCCTAGGTGGCCATTTCAGGTTATTTTAATTTTTTCTATTATAAATAGTTCTGCCATAAATATGCTTCTTTTTGGTTTTATCCATTTATGTCCTTAAGATAATTCATAGAAGTGAAAATATTGAGGTAGTTTTGCACTTTATTTTGCTGATTCTTTAAAGTCTTACCTTCTTTAGCCTGAAAGTAATTTTTTAAAAAAGATACAATATCTATTAGTTTTAAATGCTACTTGCAAATATCCTGGAAATATTTTATTCGAAAAGGTAATTTTTCTGTTATAAATAGAAACATTCCTTATGATGTTTCTAAAAATATTTCAAAATTTTCATCCTGTAGTTGTATTTCTCAGTTACTTAAAAGTGGATTTTAAAACAGTCACTTATAATGTAAAATATTTTTATTCTGTGATGTTTTAAAATTTTGTTTGATTAAAACTTATTTTGTTTTTCTGATTATAAAAGTGAAAACTATTTCTTACAGAAAGGTCAGAAAATAAAAGTATAAAAAATGTTAAACACTAGAATTCTACCTCTTCCAGGGTAAGTGCTGTGAGAACCTTAGTATATATGATCACAGTTTTGATGTCACTTTTTTTTTTCTCCCATTAGGCACAGTGCCTTGAGATGCGCCAGAATTATTCAGGTGCTCTGGAGACTGTGAACCAGATAATCATGAACTTTCCAAGTTTCCTTCCTGCTTTTGTAAAGAAAATGAAACTACAACTAGCCTTGCAGGATTGGGACCAGACGGTTGAGACAGCACAGAGGTTAAGTAAAAAAAGATGTCACAAGTATCTTTGGATCTGGTTATAATTTTGAGAAAAAAGAAAATCTATGTGTATTTTTTTCTTATAAGGTTCTTTTAATTTGAATTTTTCAAACAATATAGAATTGAGGAAAACCTTAACGTTGCATTGTTTTTAAAGGCTGAATTTATTGATTTACATAAATATCTGGGTAGCTATTCTAAAACACTCTTATATGCAGAAAGACAAATATCCCTGACCTCATGAAGCTTATATAATAAGCAGAACAACTAAGAAATTATGTAGTATGTTAAAAAGTTAAAAGTGCAGTGGAGAAAAAATAAAGCCGGAAAGTGAAATAGGGACCGGGGGGAGGGGCTTCAATTTTATGGGTTGGCAGGGAAGGCCTGTTAGAAGATGGCATTTGACAGAGGGAGCAAGCTTGCAGACATCCCGGAGAAGACTGCAGTAAGAAGCAAATGCAAGTGCAGAGACCTTGAGGCAAGAGTACGTGTCATATGGTTAAGGATGGGAAGGAGCAAGATGACTAGGCGGTGACGTCAGAGCACAGGGTCTTGTTGGTCATGGTAAAGATTTTGGTTTTTCTTCTGAAGTGTGAAGGCATTGGAGGGTTCCCTCTCTCCTTTCCTCCCTTCCTGGTTTGTTCTTCTTTCTCCCCAACAACCCCCTCCTCTTTTTGTTCTTGCTAAATAAGTTAAAGAAACCAGTATTTTTATCCTACAGGTTTTGAATGATATGAATTGTATTGATTGTATGCCATATAACTGTGTAGCTTATTGCTTATCCTCAGTATTTCTAATAAATTGGTGACGGATCTAGAGACTTGGTTAGATTCACATTCACTATTTGTTTCTTTGTTTGGCAGTTAATTCATAAGTGCTGATGTGTTCTTCCATCAAAGAGACATAATCTATGCTTGTTTCTCTTTTTTTGTGGTATTAGCAGCAATTCGAGCTCAATACCTAGGTACTTGGTTTAGGATTACAGTATGGTTATGTCATTCTTTCTGCATTTCTTAGCTAGAATCCTCCTATAAAGAAAAACTTCCAACCTGCTGATTGGTTATCTAGTGTTATAGTTCATGTAAGAAAAGTTGGATAAGTGCTTGAGTCTTTTCCCTTATTTCCAGGTTTCAGAAACAAACAAAAAAGGCCCCTAGCATCCCTAGCATTCTCCATTGGTGATTGATAGTGGTTTGGGTTTGTTTGTTTATATCACATGGATTAAACTTGAGTGTTTCTAACCATTTTGGTTATTATAATTGCTCAGATTGAGTTATCTTTGGCCATTAGTAGCTTCTTCAAGTTAGTTCTTGAGTCTTTTTTGACATGACCCTAGTAGTCTTTGATAGTTTCCTTACTATTTGGTATGGCAAGATATACCAGGGTTATTTTGTGTATTTACTGCCCTGTGTAGGTATCAGCCATGGTCCAGGGCAATCTAATTCCTTTCACTGAGAAATGGTGTTTGGAGACCACAATTTGGGTATAAGTAACTTTCTGATGTTTATATTTTTCCAGATTTCCTCTCTAGGCACTGTTTGGGGGGGTGGGAGTGGGAGGTGTCCACATAATATATAAATATATGCATATATCTTGGGGGGCATTTAAAAAGTGAAAAATAGACTTGTTATATAGCTTTTAAACTTGATTTTTCTTTAACTTAGTATTTCATGGATATCCTTTTATGTTTATTAACAATGAATAGCATCTATAAAGGGAACATAAATATAGTTTATTTTATCTTTCCCCATTGGTAGGCATGTTTCTAATTTTTTGCTGCTCTAAATATTGCAGTGAACACACACACACACGCACATGCACACACACACCTTTATACACATATAGGAGTATTTCTGAAGGATGGTTTCCCAAATGAGGGATTACTAATTTAAAGGGAATTATATTTTTTTAGGGCAAGCTAAGCTCCTATAAAAAGTAGATCCAAACATATGTTTTAACACAGTGAGCTTTTTTTTTGGTCACACGTAACTGTTTTGAGTGGGTGTAAGATTTGATCAGGCAGCCTTCTTCCACACTGTCTTCAAGGGACCCAAGCTCTCCATCTTGCAACTCTGGCATTTCCTAAAACCTCTTGACATTGGTGTCCAGCTGGTAAGAGGGGAAAGAGTGTGGAGGAGTCATTCCGCTTTTCTTAAAAGCCCAGGCCCAGAAATGCCATAAACTGCTTCCTCTCACATTGGCCATGGCTACCTGCAGAGATGGCTGGGAAGTGTTGGCTAGCCCTGAGCCCAAGCAAATAAGGGGAGAGTGGACTTGAGGAGAGATTGCAGTCTCTGCCTCAGGTATACACATTTGACATTTTGATAAATGCTGCCAAACTGTTCTTGTAAGAAATTATACTAAGATTCTCATTAGTAGTCTATGGCATGCCCACCCCCCATCCTTACCAATTCTGGCTGTTGTCAATGTGGGGTTTTTTATTTGTTTTTTAAACAATCTGGTAGAATAAGAAGGGTAACTTATTTTTATTTTCATTTCCTTGATCATGTTACCATTGACCAGCTTTTTTATGCTAAAATCTATTTTTTTTCTGTATACTGACTGGTCCATTTTTTCTTTTTAACTGGATCTGTTCTTTCCTATATTTCTA
Source organism: Eubalaena glacialis (assembly GCF_028564815.1). Classification (NCBI taxonomy): domain Eukaryota; kingdom Metazoa; phylum Chordata; class Mammalia; order Artiodactyla; family Balaenidae; genus Eubalaena; species Eubalaena glacialis. The sequence continues at coordinate 173,991,460 of NC_083716.1, read as the reverse complement.
ATGGATTTTTACATCTTTTAGGGGAAGTTCTCCATCATGTTTCTTTTTTGATAGCTTTTTTGGCCCTTCTTTTGCAGTTGACTATCAGAATAACTAGCTTAAAAAAAAGAAAAACTTTATAAGATATTGGGTTGAATTGCATTAAGTCTGTAGATTATTTGGGGAGAATTTTTTTAACCCCAAATGAGTATTATTAGGCAGCTATTAGGCATTAGTATTAGCTATTAGCTATTAGTATTAGGCAGCTATTGATCTACGGCAAACAACTACACATCTCAGGGCATGTGATACTGTGCACTCATTTGTACTTTGGTGTGGGTCATCTAGGGTCACTGACCCAGTCCAGATGTGTGGCTGGGACTCTGCTTCAAGTTTCAGATGCAGCTGGGAGGGCGTGTCACCTCACTGCAGTTTGGACTCTGGCCCACTCGAAGGGTGTTCTTCCCTGGGCTCCAGCCAAAGAACACCAGCTTCCCAGAGGAAGCCCTTCTTATGGTGATAGCAGAGTTGCAGAGGACAAGCAGAAATATGCGATGCCTCTGAAACAGGCTTGGCACACCGCCATTCCTATCCACATCCCATTGGCCAAGAAAAATGTCCAGGTTTGTAGTTGGGGGCAGTGAAGCACAAGCCAGCATTTGTAGGGGGAACTGCTCAGTTACATGGCAGAAAGCATGTAATCAGGGAGAGTGAAAAAGCTGGAGCTAATAATTCAACATAGCACACCGTGCATGATAAGAAACCTAGTGTGTTACCCCATTTATTCAGTTCCGTTTCTGAATACCCTTGATAGAGTTTTATAGGAATTTCTGTAGCTTTTGCATATTTCTTACTAAGTTTTGTTTTTGTTCCTATTATTAAAAGGATTTTTTAATAACATTTTCTAATTTATTTTTACCACATTGGATCTATTTTAATGTTGTGAATTCCATTAATAGAGTTTTTGATATTCAGCCCATCTTTACATTCCTGGAATTCTTGTAATAAATCTGTGTGGTCAGGGTGAATTATTCTTTTAATATACTGTTGAGTATGGTAGAGTGTATTCATATCTTTCGTAAACATATCAAAATTAAGATCCAGAGATTCTTTGGGGTTTAAATAATGAGATTGATAATTTTCGTAAAGGAGATGTCACTTTACTAATTAAAATTTCTTATTTAGACTGTGGAATAATCAGCAAACCAAGTTTTCAGGCCGTCAAATAAAAACACATAACATTAACTGAAATTTTTTTTTCAGGTTAATGCTGCAAGATAATCAAAATGTGGAAGCACTAAGAATGATGGCCCTTTACTATTTGTGTAGGGAGGGGGATATAGAGAAGGTAAGTTGTATTGTACTATTATATTTATGTTTCCTATACTAAATATATATTTAGTTACACACACACATGCACATACAAAAGAGCCTTGAAGTGCTGTTTTAGAATGTATGTCATGGTAGTTTTTAGTTGATTCCTAGAAATATACCTTAACAAAGAGGTGGGTTTGTTAAATCACCTAGTAAAGCAAAAATATCATATAGTTAAAATTACCCATGAAAACTTTTAAAATTATTAACTACAGCATGTGCTGTTTCTATGTAAAACTCATGTGCAGTAATATATATGATTAATGTAACAAGTGATACTGGGTATGGAAGAGAACATATACAAAATATAATTCATAGTACTTTTACAATTTTATGGAGTTTGCATAAGTTAAATGGGCTTAGGATGAAATCCCATTGGACCTTATAAGGCACGTGTTTTCTCTGCTAGTGAACACATTGACTGTATACTAGATTATGGAATGCCAAAATCCAGTCTGAAGTAAATAGTATTATAACAAGTAATAGATTTAGACTGGTATTTAGTCTGGTTAAATTGGATAATGTGATAGTACCTAGTAAATACTTCAGTAAATACTAGAAGAATCTTAGAGGAGCAACTCTTCAGTAAATTTTCCAGGCATTGAAATTATTTGTGTCAAGTATATGATTTTTCTGTTCTAGAAAATATTTTAAATATAAACCAGGCTATCTAGGTAATCCAAGGACTGATCTCATATTATAGTAATGTTTGTAAATGTGTTATCATTCATATCTCGTGTGTTATGAATTAATTATTGGAGAGGGAGCTTGGCATGTGTAGTTAATTGAATATTATGGGTATCTTTACCCACCCTTAGGAAACCCAAAGGTTTCCATTCAATAACAATTATTAAGGAAACACATTTTAAAATGCAGTTATTTATTTATAATTATTCAACTTTTTGTAAAATGGCCTTTTATCCTCTTGCAACATATAAGATTTCATTGGAAGAAGGGGACTTTATAAAAGCAAAGATCTTTTTAAATATTAATAATAATATTTATTAGTGTACATGTCATGTATTATGTTCTTTTATTCTTAGTTTATTTTTAAATAATACTGAATACTTTTTGTTTTAGGCTGCCACCAAGCTGGAAAACTTAGGAAATGCACTGGATGCCATGGAACCGCAGAATGCTCAACTTTTTTATAATATCACAATAGCCTTCAGCAGAACTGTAAGAGTGCCAACAGAGCTCTGTTATTTGTAGCTGGAAATATAAAATTAGTCACAAATGTTGAGGCACCAAAAAGCACATGACCTAGAGTGAAAATGTGATGTGTCTATAAATACGTGATACATTCTTAAGGTAGTTCAGAGGAGATACAGTTTCCAGCTATCAGAAGCCATCATGAAGGTATCATGGAGGAAGTGGCACCCGTGAATCCTTTAAGGATAGGGAAGTGCCTTCCAGACAAAGGAAATGGGAATCAGAGCGTAGGGTTTACGACTAGGGTTGTTCTTTGTTTTATGTTTTTAAAACTATTTTTTGAATGTTGTAAAGTGGGTAATAGACTATTTGGGTGGGGGAAGTGGTTGCTATCTTATTTTTTTATAATAACAAAGAAATGATTTTATTACAAGCACCCAGTAAAAAGGAGGTAATTGGGAATGGAATAGAAAAATACAGCAGAATTTTAAAATCACTACAAGAAATGAGAGGATTGAAAAGTTAACTAGAAAAAAGTAAATAAGGAAAGGAGACACAGAGTAAGTAAAATAATTATTAAAATAAAGTTGAAAGAAAATAATCAAGGATATTAATTGTTAAATGACATGAATAAACTGAATTCTCTTATTCAAAAACAAAGATTGTCGGATCATGTGAAATTTAGAGGAACTGTCCCTGACCCGCCTGCCCCACTATTATGGAAGTTTGAGTTAAGGGGGGGTATTTACCTTTTTTTATTTACCTACTGCCAGACACGTGGTTTTTATTACTTTACAACAAATCAAACAATTTAGTAAGTAACGACTCTTCAAAGTTGTTATGTTCAAAAAGTTTATACTTATTCTGACAGCATTGCCATTTCTTGAAATAATTTTGAAGGCTTTTTTTCAAGAAGAGTCTAAGGCGTGGTTCTCACTGGTGGTATACTTGTCTTTAGGGGTAAAGCAGATCCTTGTCCTAGTTTTTGATTCAATAAAAATATATATATTCAATAAAATATATATATATGTCTCTCTATATTACTCTAGATATACACACATGTATATATACACACACACACATAAATATATATAAAACCTTAAAGTAATGATTTTCTTTTCTGATCATGAGACAGTTTGAAAAAAGAGCTCTGAAGATTTTGCTTGTGCAGCATCATTAGAAGCAGTAAACTTTTCAAGATAGCTGTTTTTTAAAAGCATTACTCATACGGTTGTTTAAGTTCTGTTAGGATATGAACTCTTGCTGCACTGTCTAGATAGTAAATAGAGCAGTTTCATTTTTCTTTATGAAATAATTTTATTTTTTTCCTACATTCTGAATCTGTGAAATAAAAATTATTTATATGTACATTTAGAAAAAGTGAATTCTTCCGAGTGGAAGTGTTTTAATCTAACTTAAATTGTTTTTTTCTTTTTAGTGTGGACGTAGTCAACTGATTCTTCAAAAAACCCAAACATTACTAGAGAGAGCTTTTAGTTTAACTCCTCAGCAATCAGAATTTGCTACAGAACTTGGATACCAAATGATTTTACAGGGGAAAGTTAAAGAGGCATTGAAGTGGTATAAGACTGCCATGACACTAGATGAAACCAGTGTCTCTGCACTAATTGGTATGACAACCATATCTATGAGTGTTCCTCATACAGATGCGAGTAATGATTGCTTTTCATACCTGCCATTAAAAAAGAAAAGACATATTTTATGGTTTTCTAAAATTAAACTGTTCTCCACTGTCTATAACAGAAAAAAAAATCATGTACCTTTAAGAATAAAATTTTTACTTCTTAAATACTATCTTAAGAGAATAGATTTTTATGAGATAATTCACATAAATTATGAATTCCATAGTAACTGATTTTCTGTGGGTACAAAGCTACCCATTTTCTTTCACTCTTTTTCTTCTTTCTGTCTTTGTTTTTAAATCTAAAACTTTGATGTATTATGGCAAAAAAAACCCTTGTTTAATTAATATTGTTTGTGTTAGCTTGAAGTGTACGTGCCTGAAATGATGTGGAATTTTGCCATTTTTGTCTATTTTTTTTTTTTTTTTTTTTTTTTAGGATTTATCCAATGTCAATTAATAGAAGGGCAACTACAGGATGCAGATCAGCAGTTAGAATTCCTTAGTGAAATTCAGCAGTCTATTGGAAAATCGGCGGTATAGTATTTTATTTTATCAGATGGTAGATCCTAGCTACTATTTATAAAATATGAAATTTTAAATGTCTTAATATTTAGTAATGGTTTTAGAGGACTAATGTACACTAATTTTAATATGTAATTACATTTATTAATTTACCTCCGTGCATAATTAGACTTAAGATTCGAAAAATCCATCCAAGCTAATATTTAAGTTTGAACAAATACTGTACATAAATAGCACTTCATATACTTTTGAAATCTAAGTAGAAATAAATGGCTTTATAGCTGCATGGAGTAATTTATGAAAACTACCTATTTTCCAGGAATTAACCTATTTACATGCAGTTCTCGCTATGAAGAAAAATAAACGACAAGAAGAAGTTATTAATTTGTTAAATGATGTCCTAGACACTCATTTTTCACACTTAGAAGATTTACCTCTTGGCATACAGTATTTTGAGAAGTTAAATCCTGATTTCTTGCTAGAAATTATTACAGAATATCTGAATTTCTGTCCATTGCAGGTAAGTAATTCTGGGACTTATTTTCAAGGATGCATTTACATGGTGTTTTATGAAAGTTGCTAATAAATTATGTTCTACATGTTAGACTATAATCAGCATCTTAAAATGGAAGTATTTGTATCTATATTAGGTGAAATAATTTTTAATGAAACTATTTACAGTAATGACTACTATCGACTAATAAATGTGTTGGTTTACAAACATTCATTTGTAATTCATAAAATCTTAAATTTAAACAAACTATTAGAGGTCATTTAATTCAGACACCCACCTTGTATTTGAATCTACTCCACAACATCCTCATTACGTGCCCATCCCATCTCTGGATGCACTCAGAGATGCAGTTCTTATTGTATAACTGTGATTATTAGACTGTATTTCCTATGTTAAGTCAGACTTCTCTTTATATTAAAAAATTCACTCGTTTATCGGTCCTCCTTCTGCTCTGGAGTGACACGGAGCAAGTCCAGTTACTTAGTCTTGGCAAGGACCATTCCTCATTCATAAAACACACCTTCAGATTTTGGAAATTAGTTTTCATGTTCCTCTAAACAATTCCAGGTTTCCAACCATTTCTTTTTTTCATGACATAGTTTGAGAACGCTGGTTGTAAGCCTGAGGATATTTTTCATTTTATCAGTGCCTCATTAAACTCACTCTTCCAAATATGGATTTGGACTGCAAAACTTAGATTAGATTCTTTGCTCCCTAATTCTGGATGTCTATCTAGCTTCCTTTTTTGTGAATCACATTACATTATCGACCCCTATTGAATTAACTGTTAACTAAAGTCCTTAGATTTGTTATTCACTGTAACTTTGGACCCAAGTGTAGGACTCTACATTTATCCCTGTGAAATTTTCTCTCTCCAGATTTATCCCGTAATTCCAGATTATGTTGTCCTTTTGGATCCTGATTGTCATCTGCCTATCTAGCTCTGAGTAGAACTAAGAATGGAGCCCTCTGTTGTATTGCCAGGGAGTTCATTCCAAGTTAATGTGGATCCATTAGTCAACACTCTCATTACAGACAGTAAGCAGATGACTTGACTTTATTATACTCAACTCACAACTCAACACAGGGATATCGTGACGGGCACTAGCAAATAATTTCATTCCTAAAAGCATAGTTTTTAGCCTTCTCTCTGATTTACAGCTTCAGTAACTGTAAATGAACTTCAGTAACTGTTCATGACCTTCCCTTAGGGAACTCATGCTGCCTTTCATTGATCATCATGTCCTTTTCCAGACTTTCATAACCTATTTTTTTTAACTAATCCGTCTGGAATCACACCTGGGATTGATCTCAGTCTCAGTCATGATCTGTTTTCAGTTGCTAATGAGTTGGAAAGCATTTTTCAGTACTCATGCAGTATTTAGATTTCATTCAACAAGTGCTTGTACCAGTGAGTTGCTCAGAGCTGGGGAAATAGTTTGTAAAAACAAACTACAACCCTTGCCTTCTTGAAACATGAGTACTAGCAGGAGGAGACATAATATAATTAAGTCAATCATGTAGTATGTTAGAATATCACAGAAGAAAATAACAGGGCAGTGGGGGTAGTAATTTTAGATAAGGTGGTCTGGGTAGGCCTCATTAAGATGGTAAAATTTGAACAAAAACTTGAAGGTCGTGGGAATATGGTATAGAGTGTTTCAGGCAAAGGGAGCCGTTGTGCAGGTGGCCCAAAGGGACACAGAGATGAGTGTGCCCAGGACAGAGTGAGGAGTTGGGGAGTAGTCACCGCGAGGTCTCAGCATAGAGACCAGTGTGGTAACTTCTCTGGCTTCAGTTCTGAGTACAGTGGGGAGCCACCAGAAGGCTTCCAGCATGATCCAGTTCAGCATTTTAAAAGGAGTCTTCTGGCAGCTGTGCCGAGAGTAAACTGTACAAGGAGTAAGAAATAACGTGTTAAATGGTAGTTGGGTCCCTAGTCCACAGACATCCTATTTTTCCATAATATAACCTTTATCAGCATGATAGAATCTGATTAGCATTTAAAATGCTGTTTTCGTGGGGAAATATCAGAAAGGCAGACTTGTCTCTCCAGCTCCGTTTCTACTTTGGCCCTTTTATATATATACTTTCTAAAATCAAACATATTATCTTAGAGGTTGTCCATATAAGTCCTGGTTTTTTTCTATGATTCTCTGTGAAATTACAGTAAAAAACAATGTTGTTTTCAATGAGTAATTCTTAGCAATTGGCAGAGAACATTATCCGAACTTCACCCTTTTACCTATGCTTTCATTATTTTCAGTTACACTGAAGAAATAAATGTTTTAAGAATATACTCTGTGCCCATTACTGTGTGAAGAAGTTTTAAAAGTCTGATCTTTGAGACACATAAAGACCCTTAGCCCTATAAAAGAGGCAAAACTAAATATGAAACTACTATAGAACTGTATAAGACAAAGAATGCTGAATTATTACATAGATTATAAGCGCTATAGAAATTTCAAGAAGTTGAAGTATTCTAGGCACCAATAGTTTTATACTCTGAAAATCCTTTTGAGGACACATTTTTTTTGGTGCCTCCACATAGTGAGAAGATACCACACTTTCTTGTTAGTAACAATGGCTCTTCGTAGGAGTGACTGTCAGTAAGAGGCGGTGCTCCAGTTAAGAATCTGTGTATGTGGAGTGTAAGATTGGGGGGCTGGGAGGATCATCCTTCAGATAAAGGAAGGAGCGTTAGTAAGGCAAAGCAGGGAGAACGAACATTTGATATTTAAACTCTAATATCACATTTCTAAGTTGTGAGTGAATAACCACTGGATAAAGATGGGTTGAATAGACAGCCATTAAAAGAATAAAAAAGTGGTCTAGGACTGCTTTAGATATCGTATTCACTATTAATAAAAAGAGAACAAAAATTTGAGGGCCTACAACATGCCAGGCGGAAAAGTGGGGAATATGAAGGTATGAGACATTTGGTGTAGTATACGTGAGTGTTCAACCTTTGGATTTTTACTAGAATGATGAAATCTGAATTCTCTAAAAACTGACCTTACAGTATTCTAGGGGGTGGTGCAAGTTACTGAATTGAGTAAATCACAAGGCAGGTTTAGAGTTGGAACTCACATTGCCTTGACTCTCAATTCCAGCAAGAAACTCTACCTCTCGTTATCATTCCTTTGAACAGATATGTTTTCTTGATAAAGTTTTTAAACAGATATGCTCATTTCATATGTTATCAAATTAGTAACTGTATAATAATTTCACAGTTATTTTGCTGAGCAAAAGCTATCATTTATATAGTCTGTTCATAGATCCCAGGGAGATAAATTAGTATTAGTCCAGTCATAGTAAAGATTTTGGGCAATAAATAGAATAAGACAAATTTTAGAAAAATATGTGATTTTTGCTCTTCACATTACAATTAATATGTGTTTATTTTTAGCTAAATACTATTATAAACCTATAAAAAATGATCTGCTGATTTGTTTAGCCTGCAAGTCCTGGGCAACCTCTTTCTCCACTTCTCAGACGTTGTACCTCAATCCTGGAGACTATAGTAAGAACTGTTCCTGGTCTTCTGCAAGCTGTCTTCCTAATAGCAAAAGTGAAATATTTGTCAGGTAAGGTATACATTAAAATCTTAAAATAACCTTTATATTCTGATGTTGATAAGAACTTGTATAAACAAACTAAGCATTCCTCGTATGAATAGTCACGTAAAATAGTCACATAGAATAGTCTTCATAGAATAGTCACATAAAATGCACATTTTACGTGTGCACAGATGAGTAATTTTTATCCAAAATAAAACTGCATAACTTTCTTTACTATTTAATTCTTTAAAAAAATTACTATAAACTTCTGTGGTTCAAGTGAATTTCTGGGAAAATACAGTTCTACCACTTAGAAAAAGTCCATCAGATGGTACTAGGTCCTGGCAGTATAATTTATAGTCTTTAATCTCTCCTTTGAACAGATTATAATTTATAATTGTTGACTCATTGGCATGACCAAATGTGATGTTCACCAGGTTTCAGGCCCTTAAGAAATTCATTGATTAATTCCTATTTAGTTTCTGTGATTGGTTATACATAGCTTTAAAAAAATATCCTCAGTTATAACCTTAGATTTTTAGGACACAAATATATGTATGACAATATATATAAAAATAGACCATCATATGGTACTTATGTATGTATCTTTGCTGGCTGAATGCTATGCAAAGTAAGTTAAGTTTGTAGAGTCCTATAGGACAGAAACCAACTTCAAGGTGTTCATTATCGTTAACAGTTAATCTTGTACATAATGGAACGAGTGAAGAGTTTGACCTTACTAATTTTTTGGATTTCAGTTTTAACTGTTTTTTGGGTTTTTTAAAAATAAATTTATTTATTTATTTATTTTTGGCCGAGTTGGGTCTTCGCTGCTGCGCGCAGGCTTTCTCTAGTTGCAGCGAGCGGGGGCTACTCTTCGTTGCAATGCACAGGCTTCTCATTGCGGAGGCTTCTCTTGTTGCGGAGCACGGGCTCTAGGCCCGCGGGCTTCAGTAGTTGTGGCGCACAGGCTTAGTTGCTCCGCGGCATGTGGGATCTTCCCACACCAGGGCTCGAACCCGTGTCCCCTGCATTGGCAGGCAGATTCTTAACCACTGTGCCACCATGGAAGTCCCTTTAACTGTTTTAAAAAGAGAACCAAATGATCACAAAAGCTTGTTTCACCTCTAAAATACTCTAGTTGTAAGAAGTGACTCTCTAATACCTTCTTCTGATTGAGTTCTATTGAGCCACATCATATTTCTACTTTCTTCCCAGTTAGAACCGGTATCACCTACTAGGTGATCAAACTGGGACTTTGAGTTCTGTGATTAATTTAGTAAACACTCATTATTTATTTTGAATTTTGATATAAATCAGTTTCAATATAGTAATAGTTAATTGCCAAAGTCTTAGGAAGGAAAGTCTTGTATATTAACCCCACTTTTAAAAAGAGCAGCCTGAAATCATGTGAAACAGTGGTGGCACGTGTCTAAATAGCAATATTCTTGCTGAATTGCCAACTACAGTGACCTCTGGTACCAACTACCTGGAGTTGGACTAAACTTCACAGGTTAAGGGCACAGTTCTCCATCATACTGCCCTCATTTTAGATAGCAGCCACAAGTTCAGGGGTTCCCAGGGCCTCCTGCACTTCTGACTAGCTTGCTCCTAATTTAAGGGTTCTTATGATTCCCTTCAGGTTCGATAATTCACTAGAAAGACTCACAGAACTCAGGAAAGCACTATATCTAGGATTAGAGTGTTATGATAGCAAACTGAAATTTGAAAGTCATCCGAACCAGCAAAAGGAAGAGATGCAGAGGGTGAGGTCTGGGAGGGTCCCAGCTGTGAAGCTTCCATTGTCCTCTCCCTGTGGAGTCAGGACACATCAACTTTCCGACACATCAATGTATGACGACACCTGTGGAACATTAGCAACCAAGAGAGCTCACCCAAGGTTCGGTATCCAGAGTTTTATTAGGGTTTTATTACATAGACATGGACTGAACCTTTGGCCATGTGATTGAAGTCAGTCTCCAGCTCCCCTCTCCCTAGGTTAGGCTGGTATAGGTGGCTCAAAGCCCTACCCTTCTATTCACAGGGTTGATCTTTCTGGCAAGGCCAGCCACCATCCTGAGCCACATCATTAGCATAAGCTCTCAGGGCCCACCATGAATAACAAAGATTCTCCTATTGCTTGGGAAATTCCAAGATTTAGAGACTGTCTCCTGGGAACTGTCTCCCTGTCTCCCTGGGATAAATGCCAGCCAAATTCTTTATTACATAGGACCTGACAAAGGCAGAACTGCAGGACAGAAATTTCTTCCATTTTTCTCTCAAGAGAAATTGGGCTGCTCTTAGATAAGAATGTGATATTGATGTGATCTTTGTTTTTATGGCCTGTTTTTTCCCAACAGTGATGACCCGTTTCTCCATTTTGAAATACTTCGTGGCCTCCTGAAGCTAACTGGACATATTCTTCCTCCTTATCTTTAGAAGAAACAAAAAAGATTATGATTTCAGTTATTCATACAGTCCTCATTTTTTTTCCAGTCTCTTATTTGCAAACCCTAATTCTTTTTTTTTTTTTTTGTTGGCCAATGGAAAATTCCTTTAAAACTTTATTAAATAGCCCAACTTACTGAATAATATAATCAGTTTTATTACTAAAGATTTTATCAGGAAAACTAATGTACATATATTCTGTGCTGTGGAATCACTGTACCTCAGCTTTATCAGCTCCCAACTTTTAGATGAGAAGAGAAGTTGTAGTTATCATAACACTCATAGAAAAGATTTATTTGTAGGATAAAGAAGAAGAGGCGAAAGTAGAAATGCTAATGTAGAAAGGGAAAAAGAAGTGTCAAAGTTATTGTCTCTTCTAATACAAAAATCTATCTCTTCAGAGTTAACATCTCAGACTCAAATCTCATTGACTGGGCCATGCACCCTGTTCCGTTTCTGATTTTCCAGTACATCAATCTCTTCAACTCTAGTTCTTAGTAACAGTAATGATGTCATGTGCTTTGGGAAAGATTAGTGAGAAAATATACATAAAGCACTTATACAAGAGGCCTGTATACAGTGTTTTTCTCTTACTGTTATTATTATTTCTTCATGAGGAAAAATAATGAACAATTTGCCAACTTTCTGTTCCCAAAGAAAGAAGAAATATTACCCTTAAGCTTCTCACAATACTCTTTCTACAACCCTGGCACAAATTACTATGTTTGTATTCCTTGGTGCTAGGAACCTGAAGATTTTTTTCTTTTATAAATTTAAAATCCCAGAACATATTTAACAGTGGAAAATAATTTTTTTTAAATGTGGCTGTGTTCATCATTTGCACAGACGAAAGACAGATCTCTATTTTTTCTAGACCGTTTTAATTTTAATGTCTTTCTCTATGTAATACTGATGCTAATGATCACAAATATTCTAGTTCACTGACTACAATTCTTCTCTTCCACAAGTCTCCAAGAATCAGAGGTCAGTATAAATAAATACGTGACCTAGATATTTCTTATTATCATCTCTTAGAAGATTTTTTTTACAGTAACCTAAAAATAAATGAGAAAAAAAATTACAAAATGAAAATCAATACTCTCCAAAATGTACATGAATATTATTATTATTTTTTTTTTTTAGATATTGTTTTATTTATTATTTATTCTTATCATTTTGCTTCATGTCTGATTATTTCTTCTAATGGAAAATGCTCTATTAAGCATTGTTTTTTATGAAATCAACTTGATCATTTATTCATTAGTTGTTAGATAGAATCATAAATATTTTATTTCCTTCCTTCAACTGACTTCGGGTTCTGTTTGTTCTTCTTTTTCTAGTTTCTTTATGTACAAAATTATGTTGTTTATTTGAGATTTTTCTTGTTTCTTGAGGTAGGCCTATATTACTATAAACTACCCTCTTAGTACCACTTTTGCTACATCCTATAGATTTTGGTATGTCATACTTTCATTTTCACTTGTCTTCAGGTTTTTTTAATTTCTCCTTTGATTTCTTCATTGACTCAATAGTTGTTCAGTAGCATGTTGTTTAGTCTGCACACATTTGTGATTTTTCCAGCTTTCTTCTTGTAGTTGATTTCTAATTTTATACCGTTGTGTTGGAAAAGATGCTTGCTATGATTTCAATCTTCTTAAATTTATAGACTTGTTTTGTGTTTCAACATATGGTCTATGATTGAGGATGTTCCACGTGCCCTTGAGAAGAATGTGTATTCTGCTCATTTGAATGGAATATTCTGTACATATCTATCAAATCCATCGGTTCAATGTTTCATTTAAGGCCATTGTTTCCTGGTTCACTTTCTGTCTGGGTGATTTATCTACTGATGTAAGTGGGGTATTAAAGTCCCCTACTGTTACTGTGTTGCTGTCAATTTCTCCCTTTGTGTCTGGTAATGATCACTTTATATATTTTAGTGCTCTTATTTTAGGTGCATATATAATCATTGTTATGTCCTCTTGATGAATTGTCCCTTTATCATTATACAGTGTCCATCTTTTTCTCTTGTTACCCCTTTTGGCTTGAAGTCTATTTTGTCTGATATGAGTATAACTACATCTGCTTTCTTTTGGCTGCCATTTGCTTGGAGTATCATCTTCCATCCCTTCACTTTGAGCCTGTGTTTGTCTTTAGAGCTAAGATGAGTCTCCTGGAAGCAGCATATAGTTGGGGCTTGTTTTTTAATCTGTTCAGCCACTCTGGGTCTTTTGATTAGTGAATTCAATCCATTTACATTTAGGGTGATTATTGATAAATAAAGACTTAGTACTGCCTTTTATCTTTTTTTTTCTTGTTGCTCTGTATCTCCATTGTTTCTTTTTCTGTTTTTCTGTCTGCCCTTTTAGTTTGGTGGTTTTCTATGATGTTTTCCTCAGTTTTCTCTCTCTCTTTTTTTTTTTTGTTTCATGTCTCTGCTCTAAAATAATGTTTTGTAGTCACCAACAAAAAAGATTATGATTTCAGTTATTCATACAGTCCTCATTTTTTTTCCAGTCTCTTATTTGCAAACCCTAATTCTTTTCTATGTACTCTCTCCACTTAGTAATAAGCTCTTTTTTCAAGTTATCTCCTTAATCCTCCTCCTTCCTAAAAGAATATGGGGGTAGTAATTTGCATGCAAATTTATTATGCTTAATCTCCCCTTCTTTTTTTGTCTGCACAGTTCTGAGTGTTGGATTGCATCACAGTGAAAAAGAATCTAATGTTTATTATGCTTGATGGTTAACTGAGAAATTTAGACACTGTATTTAATAAGTTATTGTGCTACCCCAGCTAAATTATTGTTCATTAATCCTCTGTCTCTAAGAAAGTGTTTTCTGTTTAAATGGATTTCTGTTAGAAGAAAGTTGAGCGTTTGGGAACTGAAGGCCTGACTGTTAGCCTTACTTTGTCTGTTAAGGTGTCAGGTAAGTTTACAGAGAGTAATTGAACGGATACCTTAGCAGAGTTACATGGGGAGCTGGCCTAGCTACACCTACTTAAGGCCAGTTTATGAGATGGCTAAATGCAAATCAGTGTGGGTGACATCATGAAACTTCTAGCACCTAGAGTCTGTGCTGTTGTTTCTCTGAAGAGCCTCTTCTACCTTATCTGTCAGCCCAAGGTAGATTCCAATATTCTGTTCACTTTCATCTTGATCATTTCCTTCTATTTTAAGATTCCCGGATGTACTTACTAACCTATAATGGAATATAATCTGCAAAAATGCTGAATCATTATGCTGGACACCTGAAACTAACGCAGTATTGTAAACCAACTACAATAAAAGAAAAAGACTTCCAGATGTCCAATACCTGTGGTTCCAAAACATTTGATATTTCAGTTAGTATTTAAAGGCATTTTAAATCTGTAACTCACATTTCTAAACCCCTGGAATATATCCTTATTCCTTTTTTGGTTATTTTTTGTACAGTAGTAAAATTTCTAGCCTAGATGTGGCACTATAACATTCTGTTTAAATTTCTATGTCTTAACATAACTTATTTTAATGAAATTGTAAATTAAAAACTTTTTTTTGACAGGGAAAATACAGGTACATTTAAAGGGCTCTCAGTAACAGTGGTGATGGATTCAGATTTTTTCACATACTTTTCCTGATTTGCTCCTTATGACCAAGGGATGGCCTGGCTTTAGGTGTATTCTTTCATGCGTATTAAAAAGAAACTGACTAGTGCAGGTAGAGGTTAAGCTAAGGCCTTACGAACAGAGAACTTTCAAGTTCAAACACCAGAACTATCCATAGACTAAATACTTTTCTCCGTGTTCTCTCAGGTTTCCTCTTGATCATTTTGTATTATAATAGTGCTTTGTTTCCTCATTAGGTGATACTGAAGCAGCTTATAATAATCTGCAGCATTGCCTAGAACACAGTCCTTCCTATGCAGATGCTCATCTCCTGATGGCTCAGGTTTATTTGTCTCAGGAAAAATTCAAATTGTGTTCTCAGTCTCTTGAACTTTGTCTGAGCTATAATTTTAAGGTAAGTGTTCCAGACCCAAGTGGATAAGACATATCGCCCTCCTTGAACCTTTAGCAGATGTTTACATATTCAACTATTTTGTTTTTTAGCCTGTAATATTTTGCTAATAAATGCATTTTTAATGGAAAATATTTTGAACTCATTAGCAGTAGGAGAAAAAAATGGAGGCAACTGTGGTGTAGTTAAACAGCTATATGGACTTGGCAACAAAAGACCTGGAGATAGTGTCTGGTCTTTTCACCTGTTTCTCTCTGAACCTCAGTTTTCTTTTCTAGAAAACTTATATAATAATACCCTACAATTATAGTGAACATTAAATGCAATATGAATATGTAGAGATAATTGTAGACTGTAGAGCATTGTGCCAAATATTTTTATGTATAAGGATTTTATTTTATTGCCTGTTTCTTTCTTGGACCTTGGTTTTTAATAACTTCTTTTTAGAAACATCATCAGAGAACAGCTAGTCATTTTGAAAGTTGGTATGTGGTTTGAGGATATAAACACACTAGATTTCTATCCAAGATATTCAGTGTGAACATCTCATATTCCTGAGCATTACGGAAAATCCTAGGTTCAGGGGCTTCCTGAGCGACCTGGAGTCAAGGAGGAGCCTCTCAGACTTTTGCTTTGGTTGGCAGTGTCTTGAGCCCTTCGATGTGAGAACCCTTTAGTGCACTGGAGAATTCAAGCTCCAGGCAAGGTTTGCAGAAGATAATGCCTGCTTCTTAGGACGGTAGTTCTCAAGACTGGTGGTGCATTGTGACCCCAGTGCCAGTGCCCCACCCAGTGAATCAGAATCTCTGAGAGAAGAGCATAAGCATGATTGTTTACACAAGGCCCACAGGTAAACACGATGCCTAGCTACGGCTCAGAACCCAGCATTAGGAGGACTGTAGCCATCCTGGAGGTTAGATGGCTGCCACATCCTCTCATTCTGGACCATCTTCTTCCCTTTGACTCCTTCCTCATCTTTTGTCATTCTCTTTATTTTTTCTGTATATGCTGTTGATAGCCAAAATAAAGACAGGAGATTCATTACTACGTGTTTCGGAGTAGTATCAAAGGGTAAAACCAATGTTTGATTAACGTGTCCTGAAATTTTTAATCTTAAATTATTTATGTATTTATTTATTTACTTTATTTACTTTTGGCTACGTTGGGTCTTTGTTGCTGCGCGGGGGCTTTCTCTAGTTGCAGCAAGGGGGCTACTCTTCGTTGCGGTGTGCGGGCTTCTCATTGCGGTGGCTTCTCTTGTTGCGGAGCACGTGCTCTAGGCACGCGGCCTTGTGGCTCGCGGGCTCTAGAGCTCAGGCTCAGTAGTTGTGGCGCACGGGCTTAGTTGCTCTGCGGCATGTGGGATCTTCCTGGACCAGGGCTCGAACCCGTGTCCCCTGCATTGGCAGGTGGATTCTTAACCACTGTGCCACCAGGGAAGCCCTGAAATTTTTAATCTTCAAATTAGAAAATAAAGAAAAGACAAGAAACTGTGTAGAAATCTGATAACTTTATTTCAGTACGAGAAGTTTGAGGTAAAGAAATTCATTTCCTGAAAACTAAAATAATTTCTTAGAATATATTTGCTAGCCTTATACACTTTGTGTGCAATTTCTTTCCTCTCATGGTAGAAGCATTTAACTTGTTTGTTAACCAGTGGAACACTAGGTAGTGTCAGGTTAGCTGAATTCTGATTTAATGTAATGATCAGAACATGAGTAAGAGGACAGAAATAGACCTCATGCATACAATCAACAGGGTAGACTGTCCTCAAAGATCCTATGATTATAACATTTGATGGATTGTAAACTATGTGTTGATGTTGTAAACACTCCAAGGAAGTATTTCTGAATATTATTTTTTCAGGTGAGAGAATATCCTTTATATCATTTGATAAAAGCTCAGTCACAAAAGAAAATGGGAGAAATAGCAGAAGCAATTAAAACCCTGCATATGGCAATGAGTTTACCAGGAATGAGGAGAACTGGAACTTCCTCAAAGTCAAAATACAGAAAAACTGAAGTCGATGCAAGCCATCGTTTATCAGTCTTTCTTGAGTTGGTAGAGGTTCACCGCTTAAATGGAGAACAGGTAGGTCAAGTGTAATTCAATGGCTCAGATCTGAACTTTGTTATTCAAGTATATAGAGTCGTAGGAAATGAAAAAGCTAAAATTATTCACTTGACCAAGTGGTAAAGTTTAGAAAATTTATTCTCATCACTTGGCACCAGATCATGTTACTTTCTATAGCCCCTGAAGTTAGACATAGTTTGTACTGGGATGACTTTATGTATCAGTGTACTTACATTGGCTACCATGAGATGTAATACTAGATATACACTGTATGTGTAGTATATGTAATAATATGATGTAATGTGATGTACTGTAGTATGTATTAATATAATGTGTATAATAATATAACGTATGATTACTTTGGCTGTCATGAAATGTAATAATATAATATAGTTATAATTCTGTGAATTCCTAAAAGGGCTCTCTCACACACACACACACACACACACACACACACACACAGACACACAGATGTACTACTGGAATAAAATCAAAGTACCAATCTGAAATTCTAATAGTTGAGAAAATAAAAGAACCACTGAAATAATACAGCTTTGGTAAACTAATAGGACAATCATAAAATCAAATACTTAAAAAAATACAGATAGATCATAAAATCAAATACTTAAAGAATAATAGAGATAGGTAGATGGATAGATAGGTAGAAAGAAGGCAAACAAAAATGTAATTCTGAGAAAAGAATTAGAACCTTGTAGAAAATGAGAACTTAACATCATTTATATATATTTTTCAAGTTGCAGCTGTTGCTAATCAGTTATTTCATATTTCATATTTTAGTGGAAATTAAGAAGGCTGTGTCCAGATACTTGCCGAATCTCAAAGAATTTCCAGTTCACTAATAAATTAATGTAAAATGCACTTAATAAGAAGAACCAATTCTACTATAGATAGTTGATTCTGAAATGCACTATTTTTTTCACATTTTAACGTTTCTTAAATCAGAATGTTTTAAAATCTCTAAAGTTGAGATGAATTAAAATCAATGACATTTTAGATTCATTGAGGTACAGATTTGGAAATTAGGAAATATATTCACCTGGGGTATAACAAAAATGACGTCCTAGTGTAGGGAATAACGTAATCTGCTATGTAATGTAGAGCCATCGGGTACAGAGGGTGACTGTGGACTGGATCCCATCGAAGATGCAGCAATGAACATGGCTAAGAGTTTAGGCTTTGGAGTCAGGCTGGTTCTATCATTTGTTAACTTCTTAACTGTCTGAATCTCATTTTACTTACTGCAAAGTGGGAGGTAATTATAGTAACTACCTTAGAGGATTTTTGTGAGAATTAAATGGGTTAATATTTACAATGCTGGGTGCAAAGTAAATGTTTATTAAATTATAGTAGCAACAAGTCTTATGTAGCAACTGCTGTTGTCCGAGTTATGAGAACACTTTTCAGCTAACAAATATTTATAATGTCATCTTAATTTGGTCTCTGAGTTTAGTTTTAAATTTTTGTACTTTTCAAAAAATCTATCATTATTTCACAAATATCATAACTGTACTAGCATTTATTGTTCATTCTGTATTAGTAGAAAACCTTAGTTTGTAGTGTAATTTGTTGAAATTTTGAATGTTACTTGAATTTCACCTTTACAGCATGAGGCGGCCAAAGTTTTACAAGATGCCATCCATGAATTTTCCGGGACACCTGAAGAGTTGCGTGTCACTATTGCTAACGCAGACCTAGCTCTGGCCCAGGGAGATGTGGAGCGGGCTTTAAGCATGCTTCAGAATGTTACATCTGAGCAGCCTTATTTCATAGAGACCAAAGAAAAAATGGCAGATATATATCTGAAGCACAGAAAAGAGAAGATGTTATATATCACTTGTTACAGGTAAATGGTTCTTTCAACCCATTATATCTTGACAACATTTATCTCCTAAAATTAATCCCCAAATTTCTTTCTTTTAACTGCTTTTCAGATACTTTATAGATCCCTTCCTTAATGTGTTCTTGCTTCCTTCTACTACCACCAAACACAGTCACTCTAACCAAGTTACTCACTCTCCCTAAAATGTAAATCATAGTAATTATGATTTATTTCAACCTGTGGCTTACTTTAGTTTCTCAGCTCTCCTCTCTCATCAGATGTTATTTTTGGACTTTGAAAGAGCTACAATTACATGTATTCTCATAGCTTAAAAGCATTATGTAATGTAACAATTTAGGGGCTGTATAGTCATATTTAACACTCAGTATCATAGTTATAGCAGAAGAAAATTATGGCTTAGTATATACCACACTAAGGCATGGATTACAGAAATGGCAGGGGTTTAAAAAGTGTCATACACTGACGCCCTTAGGAGTTACTGGGATACACAAAACACACACATACACACACGAGACATGGGTGCACACATGCACACACAGGTTGCTCTTACACTTCTCCCCAAACAAAAAGATAAAGATACAAGCACACACTCCATGTGAGAGAAAATTAATGTTTTTATCCTTGAGAATAGTAAAATGCTGATGAATTAAGTCATATTGGTTCATATGTATTTTGTAAATATCAAAGCCCAGAAAGCTGCTCAGATTCTTTATAGGTACTGAGTGATTCAGAGAAACTGAGCAGCACCCCCTGTATAGATGGATGGACTGGAGTTTCCTAGATTATATTTTCTATGATGTTTCTAAAATATCAGCACTATCATCTCTAATGATATGACAATTTTTTTTTCACTCTTCACACCTTTTATTTTATTATTATTTTTTAACATCTTTATTGGAGTATAATTGCTTTACATTGTTGTGTTAGTTTCTGCTGTATAACAAAGTGAATCAGCTATACATATACTTATATCCCCATATCCCACCCCCCCCTTGCATCTCCCTGCCTCCCACCCTCCCTATCCCACCCCTCTAGGTGGTCACAAAGCACCGAGCTGATCTCCCTGTGCTATGCGGCTGCTTCCCACTAGCTATCTATTTTACATTTGGTAGTGTATATATGTATGACAGTATTTTAAAATAGGGTTGATGTGTTTGGATGCACTATAGTATAGTAGCTAAAAGCATAGGTTTTTGTTTTTTCAAGTAGATCTGACACATTAGCTATAATAAACTCAGCATGATCTATATAATTGTAATAATTTTCTTTTCTGCGTTTTTGGGCCAATTAAGTGAGATATTGTACATTAAAGACTTAGCATCACATTATTTGAGCAACCTTGGTATTTTGACCTTTAGCAGTTTACATTTTGCAGGTAAAAAATAAGCAGCAAATGTTGAAGTAGAATATTTTATATTTTTTAAGGTAACTCGTTGTATATGACTTATGCCATGAGTATCAGAGCTCAAGATGCATAGGAGGATGATAAGTGTTTGTCATATTTTGGAACTTCATTCCCACATCATGTATTTCTGGATAATGAGAGCTTATATGTTTACTATCTATCTGTATACTTTTACCTGCATTTCAGGAAATAGAAAAATTTAATGGAAAAAATTGTTGACTTAGCATAAACAATTTGAGTGTGGGTATGGCTGGGGTTTTGAAACAATATTACACTGTTGGATATGAAGAAGGCACTCTGAAGCCTATTAGTTCATTGAAAAAATAAGCTTATCTTTTATTTAATTGGTTTAGAAGAAGAAATTTGTATTCAGTATACTAAGTAGAGTTCCTCTGATTTCCAGAGAAATTGCTGAAAGGATGCCCAGCCCTCGTTCTTTTATTCTCCTTGGTGATGCATACATGAATATTCAAGAGGTAAAGTTTCTGACACTACTGAACTTAGATTTAAAAACAAAACAAAAAACAAAAATTCTTCTTTGTGATTAGTGTAACATTCTATTGAAAGGAATTTGGGTTTTTTTCTTCCAGTTTTATTGAGATACAGTTGACGTGCAGCACTAAGTTTAAGGTATAGCATAACTATAGTTTATGATTTAACTTAAATACATCATGCAATGATTATCACAGTAAGTTCAGTGAATATCCATCATCTTATATAGCTACAAAATTAAAGAAATAGAAAAAAATATTTTTCCCTTGTAATGAGAACTCTCAGGATTTACTTTCAACAGCTTTCACGTATAACGTACAGCAGTGTTAATTTTCATGTTGTACATTACATCCCTAATACTTGCTTATCTTGTAACTGGAAGCTTGTACCTTTTAACCACCTTCATCCAAATCCCCTCCCCTCATTTTAATAACATTTACTTAATAGTTAAAGATCCAGTCATCACAATAAAAAGGGAGACAACCATTACAATTAAAAAGTTATAGTTATTTTTCAAATTGAGATCCAGTTATTCAGCACTATCATTTGAAATAGAGATGATAAGGTGAGTCACCTTTAAACAAAAGGATGGAAAGAGCTACTGGCTAAGGTGGTGTTTTCTTCAAAGGGAAGCAATCCTCTGACCTCTGGTTCTGGCTTTTATAATGATGCCAGATGAAAAGCTGTTGAGAAGCTGTCTCTAGTTTTCATATGACTATTTATGAGGACATGGACCTAAGTAACATGGGTGGGATTATACTAGTGAGTTACACCTGCACTAGTGATTATCACCTCTCTGAAATGATTAATGTTTCTGGACTTAGTATGTGCTTTATTGGTCTTAGTAAGTATTCCAAATGTAGACCTTAATTATAGAAGTGTTGCCATTTAATGGGAGCCAGCTAAGCTGTTATTTTATTGCTTCATTTTTTATCTGCCAACATTAGCCTGAAGAAGCCATAGTAGCATATGAGCAAGCATTAAATCAGAACCCAAAGGATGGAACATTGGCAAGCAAAATTGGGAAAGCTCTTGTCAAAACTCACAACTACTCAAAGGTAAATATATTTTGAAATGTATCTGTTTTAACAAATCTGCAAACCGTGCTCTGTGAAGGATCTTCAGCAAGCACTGTTTGTATCTTAATGGTTGGAAACTCCAAATTTGTCTTTACAAACTGGAATTTGTGTTAAAGACTTTCTCAGTGTCTCAGATTCTTCTCTGCTGCATTTTGCAAAGACTTTTTGGACCCTAAAGTTTACTTCAGGTTTCATCTTACAGCAAAATTCTGCCATGAAATAAATTATGATAAACTTAACTGTTGTTACATCTCTTTTATCATATGACAAAGCATAATAGATGTCCTTTCTGTTGAACCAGTTTTGGTAAGCCATGTGCTTTGAGGGGTTTTTTTTGTTTTTTTGTTTTTCATTTTTGTTTGTTTTGTAGTAAGGATAATAGATTTTCCTTTAGTTATATTCTTGGCCTATTCCTGGTAACTGTTGAGCATATATACAACAGCTAGCAAAGTATTTGCATTCACTAACTTTTGGAATAAAACTGGAAAAAATTTTAACAAAGTACTTTAGTTACTTGTTGTAAGAAATGCTAGTTGTCTTGTGTAATATTGGATTCTGTAAGAAAAGTGGCACACTTAATCAATAGTGCAAGTCCATGCATAAGGTGCTTTTAGGTTACTTCCAATTGCTTTAAGTCGTAATGTGTGCAGGATCTATGCTTGAATGCCATTCTCATTGCCTTTTTTTCCCCTAACTGAAATGGATTTTGTTTAGGCAATCACTTACTATGAAGCTGCTCTGAAAAATGGACAACAAAATTATCTTTTCTATGACTTGGCTGAGCTCTTATTAAAATTGAAATGGTATGACAAAGCAGAAAAAGTTCTTCAACGTGCACTAGCTCATGAACCTGGTATGAAAATCTTTCTTATTTGAAAAAGTATACCTAATATATCTGATTCTTTTTATTTTTATATTAGTATGTATTTGTATTGTTAGTGTATGTGAGGTTGGTTCTTTCATTTGTCAGAATGTCACTCTACTAAAATATTTTAAAAATCTTAAAACAGATTTGTGAAACAGTTTGTGTTATAGAAAACTACTTTCCAAAGTGACATAAAGGAAGTTTCCTTTAGTTTTTTTTTTTAATTTAATTTTTATTTTGTATTAGAGTATAGTTGATTTACAATGTTATATTAGTTTCAGGTGTACAGCAAAGTGATTCAGTTATACATATATATGTATACATTCTTTTCCCATATGGGTTATTACAGATTACTGAGTGGTGTTCCCTGTGCTATACAATAGGTCCTTGTTGATTATCTATTTTATATATAGTAGTGTGTATTTGTTGATCCCAAACTCCTAATTTATCCCTCCCTCCCACCTTTCCCCTTTCATAACCATAAGTTTGTTTTCAGACTCTGTGAGTCTGTTTCTATTTTGTAAATAAGTTCATTTGTATCATTTTTTTAGATTCCATATGTAAGTAATATCATGATATTTGTCTTTCTCTGATTTACTTCACTTTATATGATAATCTCTAGGTCCATCCATGTTGCTGCAAATGGCATTATTTCATTCTTTTTAAAGGCTGAGTAATCTTCCATTGTACATACGTACCACATCTTCTTTATCCACTCCTCTGTCGATGAACACTTGGGCTGCTTCCATGTCCTGGCTATTGTAAATAGTGTGCAGTGAACGTTGGGTACATGTATCTTTTTGAATTATGGTTTCCTCTGGATATATGCCCAGGAGTGGGATTGCTGGATCATATGGTAGCTCTATTTTTAGTTTTTTTAAGGGACCTCTATACTGTTCTCCATAGTGGCTGTACCAATTCACATTACCACCAACAGTGTAGGAGGGTTCCCTTTTCTCCATGTCCTCTCCAGCATTTATTGTTTGTAGATTTTTTAATGATGGCCCTTCTGCCCAGTGTGAGGTCATACCTCATTGTAGTTTTTATTTGCATTTCTCTCATTATTAGCGATGTTGAGCATCTTTTCAGGTGCTTTTTTGGCCATCTGTATGTCTTCTTTGGAGAAATGTCTGTTTAGATCTTCTGACCATTTTTTGATTGGGTTGTTTATGTTTTTGATATTGAGGTTCATGAGCTGTTTGTATATTTTGGTGATGAATCCCTTGTCAGTCACTTCATTTGCAAATATTTTCTCCCATTCTGAAGTGGGTAGTCTTTTCATTTTGTTTATGGTTTCCTTTGCTTTGCAAAAGCTATTAAGTTTAATTAGGTCCCATTTGTTTATTTTTGTTTTTATTTTCATTACTCTAGGAGGTGGATTGAAAAAATCCAGCAATGGATGTTGCTGCAATTTATGTCATAGAGTGTTCTGCCTATGTTTTCCTCTAAGAGTTTTATAGTATCCGGTGTTAGGTTTAGGTCTTTAATCCATTTTGAGTTTGTTTCTGTGTATGGTGTTAGAGAATGTTCTAATTTCATTCTTTTTCATGTAGCTGTCTAGTTTTCCCAGCACCACTTATTGAAGAGACTGTCTTTTCTCCATTATATATCCTTGCCTCCTTTATCATAGATTAATTGACCAGAGGTGTGTGGGTTTGTTTCTGGGCTTTCTATCCTGTTCCATTGATCTATATTTCTGTTTTTGTGCCAGTACCATAGTGTTTTGATTACTGTAGCTTTGTTGGAAGTTTCCTATAAATTGTAACTACAACTGGTGTTTAAACAAGTAAACATTTTTATAATCCTTTTTAAAAGTTGTTTTTTTTAAAAAATTCAGCATTATTAAAGAGTATAATGTACAAGTCTCCAGTTTCTCCTGTGAGTTCTACTTGCCCTGTTCTCAGACCTCCCTAGAGGTAACCATTTTTGTGTTTTAGTGTATATTTTATATATATTTATGTAAATATCTAAGTGTAATATGCATATTGTTCTTTTCAAAATGTATCATTCTTCCTATTCAGCAATTTTTTTCACATACAATATGTTGCAGATATAGTTTGATGTCAGTACATCCATATTATTCTATCTAATGGACTCACAGTATTTTATAACTCTGTAAGCTATTTAACTTTTCCCCAATTAGTTTGTCTTCCAGTCTTTTGATGTTATAAACCATGTTAAAATGAATATCCTTGTATCTCATTCTTTGGTATACACTTGCTTATATTTCTTAAGAGCAAGATGCTACGTTAAAGGGTATGTGCACTTAAAATTTAATTGGATACTATCAAATTGCCTTCTGACAAGTTCATACAAATTTACTTTTTAAAGATCTGTACTTTTTAATAAAATCTAGTGCTTGTTCATTGCAAAAATTTGAAGATTACAGAAGTGAATGAAAGTTGTGTCCCTCTCCCACTCTCCAGAGAAAACCACATCCTGATCAATCTCCCTGCCCCTATCTCTCACACACTGTTACGTAACACTTTTTTCTACCAAAAAGGAGTCATATTATACCCATAGGTCTGCAGTATGCATTTTTCATTTAATAGCCTCTCTTCATTTTGGCAAATATAACGCTTTTAAATTTTTTAACATAGGTAGCGTATTTTACTGTATGTCAATATCATAATTTATTTGATGAGTCCCCTATCAATAGACATTTAGATAGAAGAAAACATTACTGAGATAGAATCCTTGTTTATATAGCACTATGTACTTCCTAGAATTGATTCTTGCTCCGTTGTTTTTTCTTAAGGGTAAAAATGTCCCAACATTATGTAGTATTAATTATAGAGAAAACAAACTTTTAATTTACATTTCTTTGATGATTGATAAGGTTAGGTATTATATCTATAGATCATATTTTCACTAGGAACTTTTCATTCATATCCTTTGTCTTAATCCTTTACCTATTATTCATTAATCTCTTACCTATTATTCATGTTGCAGATATTTTCTCCCAGGCTGTCCTTTCTTTATCAGATTACTTTATCATTTCATTGGTCAAGTAGAATATTTAATTATCATATATAATACCTACCAGTCTTTTCTCTTTTTGACTTTTGAATTTCTTGTCATGCTCAGAAAAAGCTTCCCTAATCCTAACATTAAAAAAAGTTTTCTTATATTTTTCTGGGGTTTTTGTAATTTTAATTTATATAATGGAGAATTTAAATTTTTATAATGGAGAACTTTAATTCACATACAATTTTTACATATAGTTTCCCAGATGGATAGCCAATTATATCTCAGTGTCATTTATTGAAATGCCACCTTTATTATATAATAAACTTTTTTATACATATCACTCTGATTCTGGGAATTTTTGTTTTGAGTTCCTTCCTTCTCCTCCCCTCCCCATTTTTATTTTTACCAATACCATGTTTTCTGTGGTTTTAAAATATGTTTGGATACATAGATAAGGCAAGCCAACTCTAAATTTTCTAATATGTCTAAAATGGTCTTTTAATTTAGCTTTGAAGTTGATGCTTAAATTCTCCTAATTCGAATGCATTTATTAATTCCGTAAAAATACTTGCATGAGTCTTGTCAGACCTTGCTTGAAACACTACAGATGGCCTAAATGTGGATATGCATTTTTTAAAAGGTTGTAGAGGAGGAGAGATTCAAGTCGTATGTTTTACTTATATGGGCATAAGTATATTACATTTATGCAGTATAAATACTTTCATTTAATAATTTGCTGAGCACATCCAATGGTGTACTTAGATGCCTTCATGTGCATTTCATTATATGTTATTAATGCTCACATTAGTTTTTGAGGCAAATAAAATTATCTACATTTTTAAATTAGCATCTAATACTAAGTTTCCTTGAGTTATCCAGGTTCACCTAGCTGATATAGTAGCACCAGGGTTCTAAGAAACATCTTAAACTTAGCATGTTTGAAAGTGAATTCCTTATCTGCCTCCCCCGTCTGTTCTATGTGCAGCCTTCTCTATCTCAATAACTTCATCCTTCTTTGTAGTTTTGAAGAACCAAAATCCTTGCCTTCACCCTTGTGCTTGCCCATAGGAAATCCTCTTGGTTCTGCCTTCTAGATACATTCACAATTCTCCTGTGTCTCATTATTTCCACTGCTGTCACCCTGTCCTAGCTACATCGTCTCTTAGGGGGATTAAAGCAGTAGCCTACACTGGTCTCCCTGTTACCCAATCCTCAACCCCACAGCCGGACACAGTCTTTCCCAACCCAGCAGCACTATTGGACCTTTTAAACAACCAAAGTTCAATCACACCTGCTCAAACTCCCCCTTGTCTCCCATTTCTCTGAGTTAACCAAAGTCTTACAGTGGCTTACATGGCCTTCACACGTGCATGCTGTTGCTCCTCTGACCTCTCCTTCCAGCCTGCTCTCACCATGGTCATGGCTTCCTTGTTCCTTGTACCACCTTAGAGCTTTTCTTACCTGTAAAATAGCAATAACAAAACCTGCTTCTCAGGTTGAGATTTTAAATAAATAATGATGTATGTAAACCACTTCAAACAGAATATGGCTCAGGCCATGCTGTCAATAAATGGTAGAAGAAACATCTTTTTGTTAATTATCTAGGGTTCTTTTATTACTCTTAGATTACAAAATAATAATACCAAATATTTAAATAGCACTTGCCATGTACAAGACTTTAATTGCTTTGCATATATTAGCTTATTTAATAATTTACTAACTTTTTAAATTTTACAACAATCTTATGAGATAGGTACTATTATTTCCCCTATTTTACAGATGAAAGGGAGGCACAGAATGGATAACTACCTTGTTCAACTAGTACCTTGTTAACTAGAAAGTGATAAAGCCTAGATTTGAAACCAGACAGGTTGGCATCAAAGTCAGTGTTTATTATGTATATATATGTATACTTTATTAAGTTCTGTTATTTAAAAATAAATAGTAGTTATCTTCTTAATTGCATGTACCAACTACCCTATCTTGTTTTTAAATGACTTCAATAAACAGAAGTGCTTATACACTTAAGAATGGAAATTGAGGACTTTCCTAGTGGTGCAGTGGTTAAGAATCCACCTGCCAATGCCGGGTACACAGGTTCGATCCCTGGTCTGGGAAGATCCCACATGCTGAGGAGCAACTAAGCCCATGCGCCACAACTACTGAGCTCGTGTGCCCTAGAGCCCGTGTGCCGCAACTACTGAGCCCCACATGCCGTAACTACTGAGGTCTGTGCGCTCTAGAGCCCACATGCCTGGAGCCCATGCTCCTCAATAAGAGAAGCCACCGCAATGAGGAACCCATGCACCGCAACAAAGAGTAGCCCCTGCTCACCACAACTAGAGAAAGCCCATGTGCAGCAACAAAGACAGATAAACAAACAAATTAATTAATTAATTAAATCTTTAAAAAAAAAAAAGAATGGAAATTGAAACTCTTCTCTGTGTTGTTGTATTGTTATCTCTTGTATGTCTAAGAAAAGCCTCCAGTTCTTTAACTTTTCTTCCAGCCAGTTTTTATCCTAAATCTTTTTTTTTTCCAATTTGGCCATTCTTCAGTTAACTTAACCTTTTTAAACTTTATTCACTGTTTTTCAGAATCAAGTATAAAAACTTGTAGAAAAATGTAAAGATTTATTTTAAATGAATTATTATTTTTTCCCATTATATTTGATTCTTTCATAGTAAATGAACTGTCAGCTCTCATGGAGGATGGACGTTCTCAAGTTCTTCTAGCAAAAGTTTATAGTAAAGTGGACAGACCTGGTGATGCAATTACTTCATTACAACAGGTAAACAAATGCCTTTGTTTGTGAGGGGTTAAGGATGGGTGATGGTCTCAGAAGGAAATATGCCACACGTAAAAGGAAGACAATCTTTTGGCCCAACTGTCATAGAAAATAAGTCAAATAGAAATAATGATTGAATGCCAGTGGATTGTACTGTTTAAATGTATTGTTGCTAATTATTATAACAATTAGGAAAGGTTGATATTTTTAATCCTGTTTTATAGCTGAGGGAGCTTGGTTTAATAACTTGTGCGAAGTCACATGACTAGTGTCATAGGCAGGAGTTGAACTCATTTTTTTCTTCCACTTATTTATATCTTCTTTAATTTCCTTTAATGTTTTGTGATTTTCAATGTAGAGGTTTTGTACACATTTCCTTAGAGGTATTCCTAAGTGGCTGATGTGTTTTGATGATTTTTCAATTTCTAGTTTGCTAACAATTTTGTCTAATGCACTCTCTGCATCTATCAAAATGGTCATGTGACTTTTCTCCAATTTTTTTTTTCCTGTTTATTGATTGATTTTTGAATGTTAAACCATCCTTATAGTACTGAAATAAATGTCACTGTTGTGATTTTTTAAAAGACATTGCTGGAATTTAAAGATAGTTCCTAATATTTTGTTCAAGGTTTGTGCATATATGTTCATTAGAAAGATTGGTCTCTAAGACATGCTATTTCTTTAATGTTTGGAACAATTCAGTATTAGCACCTTTGAGACCTTGAGGTTTCTTTGACAGAAGATTTATTAATAGATTCAATATCTAGATTTCAACACACAAAATGTGTGTGTGTGTTTTTCAGGCAATGTCCAATAATATTTTTTTGTTCAAGTTGTGAATGAATTGAGCTCACACTGTTAGATTTCTGTGACCCCCATGTAAGCTTATGATTTCATTAAGATATGTAATCTTCAACAACGTAATATCTTACCCTTAATTGTTGGTATGTTTTATCCCTGTTTTCTGAATTACATGATAAAGGAATGGCACCTAACCTGAGGTTAGCTACCATTAGCTAAAAAAAGTGTAATTTTCATAAATTTAGGCTTTTAAAACATTTTAGAAGTGAATTTGGCATATTTCATTCCATTATGAATATCATTAGTCTCAGTGATTCTGGTTGCATGAGCTTCTGTGTTCTATGAGCAGACACATTGAATAACACTAAAAAAAAGGACAAATTGTGGTTAGACAATGCCAACAAACCAAAATCAAATTCATTTTAAGTTTATATGTTATATAGCACAGGGATTTTTCACCTTTCATAAAATTTGAAGAGCTATAACGTTCTTTCCAACTATAATATTCTTTGCATTCTGATCTCTGAAAAAGTAAATCTTTTTGAGGTACAATACAAACAATTTGAATTTGAATGTAGAATTACAATACAATTCAAATAGAAACTTATAAGTGTAATAAAAGTTTTTGATATTTTAAATTCATTTATTCAGCAACCATTTATTGAGCTTAATTCTCCACATTATGGAACTTGGGAGTTCCATCATAATATTTTTGCATAGTTGCTAAACATATGAAATATGAAATATGTTTCGGACTTCCGAAATAACTCCACATTTCTTTATCCCTCTCTGT
This sequence comes from Eubalaena glacialis, assembly GCF_028564815.1. NCBI lineage: Eukaryota > Metazoa > Chordata > Mammalia > Artiodactyla > Balaenidae > Eubalaena > Eubalaena glacialis. The sequence continues at coordinate 173,961,139 of NC_083716.1, read as the reverse complement.
CATCTTTTAGCCCTATCCATTATTATCTTTTAGCCCAGACTCCTCCTAACTGATCCCCATCCTCTTATTGAACAATAGAGGTGAAAATCATGGGATCCATCTTCAAATATGTTCACCATGATAGGAGCTCAAAATTTTTGTTGAATGGCTGAAAGGAAATCATAGATTATTTTAATTGTTTAATTGCAGGAACAGTTAAAGGAAAAACCGCTTTTTAGTATATGCATTATCTTTTCTGTGAAAATAAAATCTAAACTAGAAATAAAAAAACCTATGTGCCATAAAACACTAACAATTTTAGGGCATTATAACTTTATATAGTTTTAATTAATATGTACAGATTATACTTGTTTTTGCTTCCTTCACTTAACATTCATTTGTACGGATTTTTCCAGTATAGCTCCATCTTCATCATATAAAAAGTAATGTGATATTCTGATTTTATTGGCATATTTTGCTTTGATGTGGTCTTCAGTAAGATATACAATAAGGCTATTGAAATAAAAAGAGAAAACTAAGAATTCTTTGAAATAAGATGTTTATATATATACTTTCTTCTACCCAAGGGTTTGATGGAATTTAGAAGAATATTATAATAAAGGAAGGGGGAGGGAAAAGTAATGGTGTTGACAGATCAGGGTTAATATGGTTATTGTAAAAGATCATTAAATTTATTTCTGATAAAACCAAGGAAAAGTATAGGGAATGGTATCAATTCTTCAGGAAAATTTTATTCTGTGTGAAAATGTTTTTTAATGATTATTATATATACTTAGAGAAATTGAGCATTGTTTTATGATATCTTTAATAAAAAATGAAAAAAACTTCTGCTCAAGATCCACCCCCCCCCCAATTATTTACCTTTAAGAAAATTGTAAGGTATCACAAAACCTAACTTATAAAGGTTTTTCTCTAGGAAGTTAAGCTCATGAGGTCCACCTGTTTGACATTTAGAGATTTAGTCGATGCAGAGATAAAACTCACACTGTCTAGAGAAAGAAGTGCATATCTTTTAACCTAGTGCGACCATATAATTTATCATTCAAGCCAGAATGCTTTTGAGAAAGAAAGAAGAATTAATAATTAAGCTGGCACAACAGGTATAAAAGGGTACTGCCCCTATTTAGACCAGTTGTTTCAGAGTTCTTTGTGAATGTGTGTGTGTGCACATATGCAAAACCGTGCACACTGGTACATGCATAATATAAAACATCAAATACACAAACGTGCACATACCTCTATACTTATAAACACACATTAATATAACCAAAATTAAAATTTCATGAAACAGTGTTAACCTTTACCACATGCTATATATACAGTATTTTTTAATCCTTTCTCTTTCATTTCCAAAAGAATGCTTATCATGATGCCCTAAAATATTATGGCCTGTGGTTCCAAAACATAATCAGCTTTAGACCATCTTCATCAAATACCAGTTGTCAACCAACGTTTTGACAGGAGTCCCCAGAAGGGCTCGCTGTGTGTAGCGTAATGTGTGGCAGATGGTGGGCATTTATTGTTCATTAAATGAATGCATGAATGCATGAGTGAGTGATTAGCTCAAAGCTAAAGTTTATTGTAAAGGCCTAACGCCTAGGAGTTCTCTGTCACTTGTTAAAGGAAGGTCTCGATGTTTCAGAAACCAGACTTGTGGGCGGGAAGGCTGATACTCTTCCAATTTAGCAAATTACTGTACATTCTTAGTCTAAGGAAGGCCCCTACCTCCTTAGGAGTGTCTATGCATAGTGTGGGACCAGGTATATACACCATCAATTGGTTAGGCATTTCCTTATCATCAGACATTAGGGTTGCTTCCAGATTTGTTTTTGTTTTGTTGTTGTTGTTTTGTTTTTACAACAGGTCATTTTTTTTTTAATAACAAATAACATGTTTCCTTTTTTCCTTCTAAGTGGTGTCCTTAATACCTTCCCGAGAATGAAACAGCTAAGTTCAATAGCCTGTTAATTTTAGGGAGTTAGTATGTTTTATGAGGGTGCTCCCCAGAAAGATGGACTGATTTATATGCCATTGACAATATGTGGATGTACTTACTCCCTGAAACATGCCAATATTTGATTCAATAACTTTTAGATACTATTTTATTAATTTAATAAACATTTACAATTTTCATTTTTTTAATTACAGCATGTAGACATCTTTTCTAAATATTTGTTTTATGGTTGCATTTCCTCCTTAGTGAGTTTCCTGTGCATATTATAACAGTGGGAAAAGATTCAGTACTTTTATAGCATTTTAGTTGCAAAGATAAGTGCATGCTGGCTTATTTGCCAACAAGTACATTTTTAAAACCTCAGTTAAGACATTTTCTTTGGATCAGGCTTTGTTAGATTGAGGGCCATTAATGCTTAAATCTGTAAAATTATGCTACATGTGAGTTACTGAGAATTGTTTAATTTCTTTTTCATTTCTTTTTAAAATTCCTTTTTATCCTTATATTTTTCTAGGCTCGAGAATTACAAGCTCGGGTACTAAAACGTGTTCAGATGGAACAGCCAGATGCAGTTCCTGGACAGAAACATTTAGCAGCTGAAATTTGTGCAGAGATTGCAAAACATTCTGTTGCTCAGCGAGACTATGAAAAAGCAATTAAGTTTTATAGAGAGGCTCTTGTTCATTGTGAAACAGATAATAAGGTCAGTACTTTTATCAAATTTTAAGCACCTTATATTCCAGATGTCATCTAATTTCCCCAAATGTAAACTTCTTAACAGCTTATTTATAAAGATTTGAAAAGAAATGTAATAAAAATGCAAGTTAAAATATTAATATTGGTTTCAGAAATACTTCAAAATACATGATGCCTTAAATTAATAATGTTAGTCTAAAATTATTATGAAGTGATATAAAGTAAATCTGTAAGCTCTTTTTACATTCATCTGTGTTTTAATAATTACTTTAAAACAATTCTCAATTTCAAATAAATATCTGAATCTAGAGGATTTGATTCAGTTTACTAAACAGCTGTTGTATTTTAATTGCTGATTGGTGCTGGATATACAAAAGCAACTAGATTCAATCTCTTAACTTCAAATGGCAGAGTGTGAGAATAAATGTAAAGATAATATTAGTGTAGAAAACTTATATACATGGCCAGTTTAATTTTTTTGAAAATTTTATTTTAATTATATTGGAGTATATAGTTGATTTACAATGTTGTATTAGTTTCAGGTATACAGCAAAGTGATTCAGTTATACATATACATATATTCATTCTTTATCAGATTCTTTTCTCATATAGGTTATCACAGAATGTTGAGTAGAGTTCCCTGTGCTATACAGTAGGTCCTTGTTGGTTACCTATCTTATATATCGTAGTGTGTGTATGTTAATCCCAAACTCCTGATTTATCTGTCCCCCCCACGTTTCCCCTTTGGTAACCATAAGTTTGTTTTCAATATCTGTGAGTCTATTTCTGTTTTGTAAATAAGTTCATTTGTATCATTTTTTAAAAATTAGAGTCCACATGTGAGTGATATCATATGATATTTGTTTTTCTGACTTACTTCACTTAGTATGATAATCTCTAGGTCCATCCATGCTGCTGCAAATGGGATTATTTCATTATTTTAATAGCTGAGTAATACTCCATTGTGTATATGTACCACATCTTCTTTATCCATTCCTCTGTCAATGGACATTTAGGTTGCTTCCATGTCTTGGCTATTGTAAACAGTGCTGCAGTGAACAGTGAGGTGCATGTATCATTTTGAATTACAGTTTTCTCTGGATATACACCCAGGAATGTGATTGCTGGATCATACAATAGTTCTATTTGTAGTTTTTTTCTAAGGAAACTCCATACTGTTCTCCATAGTGGTTGTACCAATTTACATTCCCACAAACAGTGTAGGAGGGTTCCCTTTTCTCCACACCCTTTCCAGCATTTGTTTCTGTTTGTAGACTTTTTGATGATGGCCATTCTGACCAGTTTGAGGTGATAGCTCATTGTGGTTTTGATTTGTGTTTCTCTAATGATTAGTGATGTTGAGCATCTTCTCATGTGCTTTTTGGCCATCTGTATGTTTTCTTTGGAGAAATGTCTATTTAGATCTTTTGCCCATTTTTTGGTCCGGTTGTTTGCTTTTTTAACGTTGAGCTGCATGAGCTGTTTGTAAATTTTGGAGGTTAATCCCTTGTCAGTCGCATTGTTTGCAAATATTTTCTCCCATTCTGTGGGTTGTCTTTTTATTTATGGTTTCCTTTGCTGTGCAGACGCTTTTAAGTTTAATTCGGTCCCATCTGTTTTTGGGTTTTTTTTTCCATTACTCTAGGAGGTGGATCCAAAAAGATATTGCTGCAATCTATGTCAGAGAGTGTTCTGCCTATGTTTTCCTCTAAGAGTTTTATAGTGTCTGGACTTACATGTAGGTCTTTGATCCATTTTGAGTTTATTTTTGTGTATGGTGTTAGAGAATGTTGTAATTTCATTCATTTACATGTAGCTGTCCAGTTTTCCCAGCACAACTTATTGAAGAGACTGTCTTTTCTCCATTGCATAGTCTTGACTCCTTTGTTGTAGATTAATTGACCATAGGGACGTGGGTTTATTTCTGGACATTCTGTCCTGTTCCATTGATCTATATTTCTGTTTTTGTGCCAGTAACATACTGTTTTGATGACTGTAGCTTTGTAGAATAGTCTGAAGTCAGGGAGCCTGATTCCTCCAGCTCCGTTTTTCTTCCTGAAGATTGCTTTGGCTATTCGGGGTCTTTTGTGTCTCTGTACAAATTTAAAATTTTTTTTCTAGGTCTGTGAAAAATGCCATTGGTAATCTGCTAGGGATTGCAGTGAATCTGTCGATTGCGTTGAGGAGTATAGTCATTGTGACAATATTGATTCTTCCAATCCAAGAACATGTTATATCTTTCCATCTGTTTGTGTCATCATTGATTTCTTTCATTGGTGTCTTATAGTTTTCAGAATTCCAGGTCTTTTGCCTCCTTAGGTAGGTTTATTTCTAGGTATTTTATTCTTTTTGATCTGATGGTAAATGGGATTGTTTCTTTAATTTCTCTTTCTGGTCTTTCATTGTTAATGTGTAGGAATGCAAGAGATTTCTGTGTGTTAAATTTTGTATCCTGCAACTTTACTGATTTCATTGATGGGCTCTAGTAGTTTTCTGGTAGCATCTTAAGGATTTTCTATGTGTAGTATCATCATGTCATCTGGAAACAGTGACAGTTTTACTCCTTCTTTGCCAATTTGGATTCCTTTTATTTCTTTTTCTTCTCTGATTGCCATGGCTAGGACTTCCAAAACTATGTTGAATAAGAGTGGCAAGAGGGGACATCCTTGTCTTGTTCCTGATCTTAGAGGAAATGCTTTCAGCTTTTCACCGTTGAGTATGATGTTAGCTGTAGATTTGTCATATATGGCCTATATTATGTTGAGGTATGTTCCCTCTATTCCTACTTTCTGGAGAGTTTTTATCATAAATTGGTGTTGAATTTTGTCAAAAGCTTTTTCTGCATCTATTGAGATGATGATATGGTTTTTATTCAGTTTGTTGATATGGTATATCACACTGATTGATTGGCAGATACTGAAGAATCCTTGCATCCCTGGGATAAATCCCACTTGATCATGGTGTATGATCCTTTTAATGTATTGTTGGATTTGGTTTGCTAGTATTTTGTTGAGTGTTTTTGCATCTGTGTTCATCAGTAATATTGGCCTGTAGTTTTCTTTTCTTCTGATATCTGTCTGGTTTTGGTATCAGGATGATGGTGGCCTCATAAAATGAGTTTGGGAGTGTTCCTTCCTCTGCAGTATTTTGGAATACTTTCGGAAGGGTAGGTATTAACTCTTCTCTAAATGTTTGGTAGAATTTACCTGTGAAGCCATCTTCACAGGTGTTGCACTTTTGTTTGTTGGAAGTTTTTTTTATCCCAATTTGAGTACTTGTGATTGGTCTGTTCATATTTGCAATTTCTTCCTGATTCAGTATTGGGAGATTGTATCTTTCTAAGAATTTGTCATTTCTTCCAGGTTGTCCATTTTGTTGGCATATAGTTGCTTGTAGTGTCTCTTATGATCCTTTGTATTTCTGTGGTGTCCGTTGTAACTTCTCCTTTTTCATTTCTAATTTTATTGATTTTTGCCCTCTCCCTTTTTTTCTTGACGAGTCTGGCTAAAGGTTTGTCAATTTTGTTTATCTTTTCAGAGAACTAGCTTTTAGTTTCATTGATCTTTTCTATCGTTTTTTTAGTCTCTATTTCATTTATTTCTGCTCTGATCTTTATGACTTCTTTCCTTCTACTAACTTTGGGTTTTCTTTGTTCTTCTTTCTCTAGTTGCTTTAGGTGTAAGGTTAGGTTGTTGATTTGAGAGTTGTCTTGTTTCCTGAGGTAGGATTGTATTTCTGTAAACTTCTCTTAGAACTGCTTTTTCTGCGTCCCATATGTTTTGGATCGTCATGTTTTCATTGTCATTTGTCTCTAGGTATTTTTTGATTTCCTCTTTGATTTCTTCAGTGATCCACTGGTTGTCACGGCCAGTTTTATAAACTAAAATGTTATTACTCTCAGATCTTGACAGATGATCAACATTTTAAAACAATAGTCTAGTAAATGGCTGAATATTTAAATAAGTGACGTAGAACACAAGACAACCATGTTCTAGAATTTAAAGTTTAAGATTGGACATTTTGAAATAATACAACTCTTTCAGATGTAAGGCAAAGATAATCTTTATTAAGTCATAACCAAACAGGTACCTTGTTCAGTGGTGACTAAAGTAACTGGAATCATAGTTGTAAATCTGGAGCATATCTGCTTCAAGCTTTTTATTTTACAAATGAGGAAACAGGTTTAGAGAGGTAAGGGGCCCCATCATGGAGAAGCTTGGACTAGAATCGTAGCTCCTAATTTAAGACCAGTGTTCTTTTCACAATGCTTTGTGTCTCTCTACTTTCCAGGTGAGGCACAGCCTGTTTTTCCTTTTTTTTTTTTTTCCAGTTTAAGAGAAACTAGAGATGAGCAAACCTATAGTTTTCCTGCTTATCATGCTTGGCATTTTTATTGCAATAACTTTCGGTCAAATAAAGTTTCATCTGTGCCTAGACATTTTCCTATTTCACTTTTTATTCCAAACATTTTCTGACTAATCTTGCCCTTCTTCTCTGTAGATAATGCTGGAGCTGGCACGATTATACCTGGCACAAGATGACCCTGACGCCTGCCTGCGGCATTGTGCTCTGCTTCTCCAGAGCGACCAGGACAATGAAGCTGCCACCATGGTTAGTCCAGGACACTTCACTGCTGTAAAGGCAGTTGTGTTTTATATTTATTCCATGGGGCAGTTTCAAATTTTACCTGATAAAACTAATAGTAGATGAGATGCCTGGCTCATGTTGGCTTTTGGAAGAAATAACACTTTTAACATTATTAGTATATTTTTCCAATAAACACCAAGACTCTCTTTATTTTATACGAATGGTGAACCTAGGTCAGGCTTTTGCTTGCCCTCTTGGGCCTAGGTAATTTTTCTTTATGCTTGGTCAGGAGGAGTTCATGTGGTAAAGTTCTAATTTGCTAAAGATTAACTGTTAACAGTTTCAGTGGCACTTTCTGAGTTACAGAAAAAAGTCTTCATGTATCATTTTAAGGTGTGTGTTTATTAAATAGAGTTTTGCTTTTCTTTCTCATTTTTACCTGGGTTGAGGTTTTTGGTAGCTTTTCAAACAGCTACATAGGTGACAGTTTGTGAGGTTCATTTAATAATTTTACAAATGAGTCACTATAACTGAAAAGAAATATAAGACCTCTCCCTTTTAAAACACATAATAAGAAAATCTCAGTAGGTCTTGCTCATTTAAAATTCCTTTGAAATACTTAAGGTTTCAGAATGTTCTGGGTTTTTTTTTTTTAAATCTTCTCGTTATTTTAGCCAAGTGAGACACAGAGAGTGTGCAGTTCCCTTCAAGTTTCTGTTTTTAGAATAACTACTTGAAACATATTTTATACTAAAAATACAGTTTTTGCAAACAGAGAAATGTTTCACATCCTTGATTGTCTTCTGTTATACTGATCTCAGTGCTAATCTGCTTAAGGTATACTTGAATTTTAAATGGCTCCGTTTTATAAAACTTTGCCCTCCTCATGTTACTCATATGTGTTTTCATAGCAATCAATCTTGATAGGAATACTGTGCTTTGTAAAATATATGGCACTATTTTTAGAACCAACTTTTACCTTTATAGATGATGGCAGATCTCATGTTCAGAAAACAGGACTACGAACAAGCCGTGTTTCATTTACAACAGCTTTTAGAACGAAAACCAGGTAAATATCCACTGATTATACCTTCTAATGCAATCAACTCCCTTTCTCTTCTTTTTGGCTGTTATGCTGCTTATTCCACACCTGCCCTTGAGCAGCTGAAATGGTTATAAGGAAAATGACTGGTCATTAAAGTGACTGGTCTCACTTTAGATTATGACCAGAGACCCCAGATGGGCCCTCAGATTCTGCCTGGCAGTCCTACTGTACTCTAATGAATTCACTCACTCCATCCACCTTTTATACTTTCTCCTCTCCTCAAACCTCTGACACCCTTTCCCCTTTCCTTGTCCTCAGCTACAAACCTTGCCTCCTACCTCACTGAGAAAACGTGAGCACCTGGAAGAGAACGTCTCCCTCTTCCTGTCCCCAAGGCTGCCTGCTCCCCAGCCATTGTCCTCCCCAGGTCTGCCACCCCACCTCCAGCAGCTGCTCCCTGTGGGCACTGGACGCCTCCCCTCCCCTCCTGAAGGGCTTTCCTTCTGCTGTTCTGTCTCTCCTGTACCATCATTTTCTTCCCAGTCAGCACATAAATATGGTGTGACACCTGCCCGCTTTAAAGACATTAGTAAATAAAACCCAGCTCTTAAGTCTCCAGTTACTCTCCCCTTCCAATTACAGCTCCATTTTCCACTGTAGCAGATTTCCTCTGAAGGATTTCTGTCTGCTGTCTTCACTGTCTCCTCCACTCCTGCACTCCAGGGAGGCTGCTTCTTCAGGGTGGCCAGTGCCCTCCGTGCTGCCAGACCCAGGTCTGATTCTCAGTTCTCTGCTTTCTGGGCCTGACATTGTACTTGGCACAGCTTACCCCCTCCTTCGTGAAAGGCGTCCTTGCCTTGTCTTCCGGGATGCTGGGCTTACCTGGTGTTTTCCCAGCTGACCGCTCTGTCTCACCCTCCTTTGTTAGATCTGTCTTCTCTTTATGACCTTTAAATGTCAGAATGTTCTAGACATCAGTTCTCAAACGTTTTCCTCTTTAATACCTTCACTGCTCTAGGTGACTTCATCCAGGCCTCCGGCTTTACGTCCTGTGTCCAGTCCCGACTCATCTACACCACTGCCTATTTGCATTGCCACTCAGCTGCCTAGGAGGCTCTCCAGCTTAACCTGTCCAAAATACAACACTGGATCTTTTCCTTCCCTCCAGATCTACTCCTTCTCTTTTTCTCATTTCAGTAAATCGCATTACCATTTATCCATTTACTCCAGTCCCAAACCTTCTAGTTACCTTTGTCTCATCTTTTTTCTCATATACCACATCCAGTCTGTCAGCAAATCCCTGTTAGCTCTACCTTCAAAATATGTCTAGAATCCCATCACTTTTACCACCTCTACTGCTGCCACCCTGGTCATTTCTCACACAGATTACTGCAGTATTCTCATAACTCACCTCTGTTTCTACTCCTTGCCTCCAAATAGTTTAGAAATGCCTTCAGCTGAAAGTAGCAGATACCCTCCCCCCCATAATACTCTAGTGGCCTAAATAATTATGGCTTTTATTTTTCTCTTATGTTAAAGAAATTTAAAAGTAAATTGTGCTGGGAATGGCCCAGAGGTTCCACGGTATCATCAGGAAGTCTGAGTCCCTCTGTCTTTTTCTTCTACCATCATTAGCCAAACTTCCATTTTAAGTATCATGTCCAAGATGACCGCTGCAGCTCTAGGCATTGATGTTCCTGGATGGGGAAGGTGGAGGTGGGCCAAAGGGCATACCTCCTCAGTGAGTCATCTTTTTTTCTTTAAAAAACAAAAAACAAAAAAACAAACCCTCTCTAGAAGCACCTCTGTAGCTGCAAAACAGGGTGGGAAATGTCATCTTCTAGCTGAACACAGTGCCACGTAGAATAAAATCAGAACTCTGATAGTGAAGAAGGAAGGGATAGTAGATATTAGGTAAGCAACAGCCCAGGCAGGTTAGTTCCTTGAGACTCTCCAGTTGCTGTTCCCTCTTCTTGGAGTATGTTCTGCTTTATTCCACTCAGAACTTTGCTCTCATGCTGCCTCTTCCTGAGGGTGCCCTTCCCCAGCCATCCTATGTCAATAACACCTCATTGCCCTCCATCCTCTTATCCTGGTCTTGGTTCTTTGTTTTATATTGCATTTGTAAAACAAAGCAAAACAAAAATTGTAAATGATAGATCATAAGCATCAAGTGGCCAGGAGCTGTGTCTTCACTGCTGTGAAGATTTAGAACAGTATCTGGCTGAGTAGAAATACTGGATGAATAGAAGAGTGGGAGGAGAAAAGGAAAGAAGGGAGGTGGGGGAAAGGGGGAAAGGAAGGGAATGTATGTTACTTATGTGTCAAAGTACTGGCTGAGAAGAGTTTGCGATCTCAGAGGAGGTCCTCGAGCTGTCGTTCAGTTCTTCCAACCCCTATGCCTTGTCTCAGGATGATGCCATGGGCAGTCAGAGCTGCCTGGGTGGGGCAGCGTGCACACAGAGGTGGGCATGCCTCAAGGAGGGCAGCTCAGAGAACCAGATACACTCGACTTGTTCCATTTACTAATGCTGTCACTCGCTGAAGGTTTGAATTTATAGAACAATCCCTTCTGCTTACAAATAAAACATTCCTAATTCCTAGTTAGGGCAAAGATTAAAAGGGAAAAATCTTGTTCTTATGGTGATGTCAACACTTTTAATTTCTTATTATTTTTATCATCTTTTAAGATTGTCTCCCACCTTTGGAATTCCCCAGGTCATGTCGTTTCTCACACTGTCTGCTCCAGCTCATATTCAGATGTTATTTGAAAGAATGCTCTTAATTACTTTAACTTCTTACCTTTTCTGCTTACTCCAAGTCTAAAATATGGGCCATCCTCCCACTTCATTTGCCCAAACCTTACTCATACTTTCTTCAGGCCTAAGTTGTCTTCCTGCCATGGCTTCTCCCTTGGCTTCTATACTCTGTTTTGTCTTTTTTTCCTTCTCTGAACTACTGTTTAAGGTAATACACGTAATATTTTCATTCTGACTATCTCAAGCTGTTCCCATACTGCAGCATTTCCCTCTGAGTCAGTGATCCAACCTGGTTTCTTTAAAAAACAGACCTCTTTCCTTGTGAATATGTTTAAGCCATTGGTGGCAACAGCGCCCTCGCATGTAAGATTTGAAGAAGCCCCTCATCTGTCACGTGAATTTTGTATCACCCAGGTTACTTGGCCCCAGCACTTTTTCCAAATACATAATAGTGGTGCTTTGGACTGTCTACTTAAAAACAAATATAAAGTGAATTATTTATTTATAAATTCAGTAGAACGACCTAGTACTCCAGAACTACCAAACAACATACAACCACCAGCATCAGGTATATTTCCAGGCACATAGATGGTGCAGAGTAATTGTTTACTGGTTGAATGGCTCAATGAATGACTGTAAAATACCAAGTTGTTTAAAAATACAAAGTTTTAAGTAAATTTTTATTGTCTATGTGATATTTTGTTTTTAATCTTGCATTCTATGCTTTATTCCTAATAGGATTTTATAAACTTATCCACTAGTCAGTTTTTTCAGAATTATTCTAAACTCTGTGCACCTATACTTACTTTGTCATGTGTTATAGATCATCCTCAGTAGCACATCTTATACTTTAAGGCTGTGTTTGAGCTTACTTCAGAAATGTACTGTCTAATTTGACTTAACCTAGCTAGTAGAAAATTCTCCATATAGATCTAATTACTGCTCTCTTGACAGATTACAAACCTTTTCTCTCTCAGAATCTCCAAATCATCCTGAGTTCTCCCCTTCCCTCACACTAATTGGTTAGCGAGTCCTATCAGTTCTCTCTGCTGAGTAGCTAACTATCACATCCTGTCCATCTTCTCCTAGCCCACCACTCTAATGAAGAACTTTATTACCTCTCACCCGGACTAGTGCAGTTTCCCAGCTGATCTTCCAGCCTCTAGTCTCTTGCTGTTCCAGGCCATTGTAGGAACTATCATAATAATTCTAAAAAATCAAAAACTAGCCCTCTGCTTAAAATTTAGGGTGACTTTCCAGGGTAAAGTCTAAAATACAGCATTATTTTGATAATAATACACCCCAGGATTACCCTTCCATCCGTATTTCTTATCCCTCTTCCTCTACTTCAGCGTCCAGCACTCTCCATGCTCTTCTCAGCCCTGTCTTTGCACATGCCACCTGCCCTTGGAATGCCTTTGTCTGCCTAACAAGACTCAAAAGTCTGATCCTCTGTGAAACCTCTTCTGCCTCCCCCAGGCAAAGTTAGGAATTCTGTGCATTGTAATTCCATAGCACTTCATGCCTAATCACATCACATTATGGTTTTTCTTGATATTTTCTCACTGTTCATTAATAAACATGAACTAACTTTTCAGAATATAATACATTTCAGCTTTCGACAGATTTCTTAAGTGCAGAAATTTGCTTTCTGTCAGATTTCATGGTTAACCAAAAGACAAGTTACATTAATGTAATCTAACCTATCAGTGGTAATTATAACTTCAACTAATAATGAATGCATTTCAGTAATATTGTAAGGTGATAATTATTCAAGAAACTGGCCTCCCAAGATTGACTTTAGATAATATCAGTAATATTATATATCACACACGTTAGCAAAATCATACAAACAATTGGGGGCCAGAAATTTCAACCTTTACTTCCTGTCTAATCCAATTTAGCTGCTAGATTCTGTGGCTTTATTATAGGGTAGTCATCCTAGTTCTTAACAAAATATTTGGCATTATAGATATTACTATTGACGTTTATAGTTTTAAAGCTCTTTCATGCTTTTATTTGGTTTCCATGGCACTCTGAAGGTCAATATTATAATCCTATTTTAAGAAAGTAAGTGATTCTAGACTCAGAGAATTTGAGTAATGTGCTGGAATTCACATAAAGGATAAGACCAATATTCGAATCCTCTTTCTGAAACCATATTCTTATCGCGCTCCTCTTTTTAGTGATACCAGAAGGCAGAGAGAACAAAATTTTGAAACCCAAGATTATGGGTCAAGAAAGGCAAATGGTGGGGGGGAGCGATCAAGATGGTGGAGTAGTAGGATGTGAAGCTCATCTCCTCCCACGAATACATCAAAAATACCTCTACATGTGGAATGATTCTCACTGAATATCTACTGCATGCTAGCAGAAGACTTCAGACCTCTGAAAGGGCAAGAAAATCTCCACATAACCGGGTAGGACAAAAGAAAAAAAGAAAGTGAGAAAGGAATTGGGGATGGGACCTGCTCCCCTGGGAGGGAGCTACGAAAGAGGAAAGGTTCCTGCACCCAGGGAAGTCCCCTGATGGGGAGATCAGCTGGGACAGGGGGCGCTTTGGAGCCTCAGAGGAGAATGCAGCAACCGGTTTGCAGCAGCTAGAATGGAGAGAGACCTGCACAGATGGTCAGTGCCACCACTCTGCACTCCCCAGCCTGAAACACGCATCTGCCAGTGCTGGTGGGGGCTGGGTGCGGAACCTCAGGCTTCGGAGATCAGACCTGGGGAGAGGACTGGGGTGGGCTGCATGGAAATACCCTGAAGAGGCTGGAGTCTGGTGCAGCTGCACCCGCGGGTGTACGCAAAGGAAGCCTGGGCTGCCTTAGAGGCCAGGTGCCATTGTGTGGGTGGTGCACAAGGGGAGGGGTGGAGCCCGCCATTACAGCTTTTTTTCCTGCGTGAGCTCTCAGGTGGCAAGACACAGCCTGCATGAGCTCCAAAAGCAATTGTGAGCCACCACTGTCCCCTAGGCTTCAGGACCAACTGTGAGCCACCACTGCCCCTGTACTTTAGGAGTGGTCTCAAGCCACCAACTCCGCCCTGCTGGACTCCAGGAGCAGTCGTGAGCCACCTCTGCTCCCATTGTGTGCTCCAGGGGTGCACGTGAGCTGCCACCACTGCTGAAAACCCCACAACCAGGCACCAGCTGCTGCATCTGTGCACCCCCTTCAAGGGGATAACGACCAGCACATACTGAGGAAAGCGACGACAGGCATCCATACTAAAAACAGCCCTTGCACCAAAAATATTAAACCCACACGAGCTATATAGGGATGCTCCCACATATAAATAACCCTCCAAGACCACTATAGATAACTGTTTCTCCTAAACTCACAGAATAAGAGAAATATAAATAAAATGAAGAAGCAGAGGAACCATTCCCAGTTAAAAGACCAAGAGAATTCCCCTGAAAGAACAAACAATGAAACAGATCTCTTCAGTCTAATAGACACCAATTTCAAAAAGGAGATAATGAAAATACTGAAGGAATTAAGAAAGGCTGTCAAAAGAAATGCAGAGTACTATAAAAAAGAACTAGAAACTATAAAGAGGAACCAAGAAAAATTAGAAAACTCATTTGTCAAGACAAAAACTGAACTAAAGGCAATGAATAGCAGAAGAAATAAGGCAGAAGAATGAATAAGTGACCTGGAAGATAGAATAATGGAAATCACCCAATCAGGACAGAAGACAGAAAGCCAAATGAAAATAAATGAAAACAATTTAAGAGACCTATGGGATAATATAAACCATGCAAATTTATGCATAATAGGGATTCCAGGAGGGAAAGAAAGAGAGTAGGGGATGGAAAATGCATTTGAAGAAATTATGGCAGAAAACTTCCCAAACCTAAAGAAGGAAACAGATACCCCAGTACAGGAAGCACAGAGGTAGAAAATCATCCACACACAAATATGACATCAAAACCAGCAGTCATGAGAAGAGGAGAGTACAAATACAGGATACTGAAAATGCATTTAAAATTAAAAGACCAACAACTTAAAACAATCTTATTTATACATAGACTGCTATATCAAAACACAGTAGGGACTTCCCTGGCAGTCCAGTGATAAAGACTTCGCCTTCCAATGCAGGGGGTGCAGGTTCGATCCCTGGTCAGGGAGCTAAGATCCCAGATGCCTTGGGGCCAAAAGACCAAAATATAAAACAGAAGCAATGTTGTAACAAAATTCAATAAAGACTTTAAAATTGGTCCACATCAAAAAATCTTTAAAGAAAAAAAAAAAAAACACTTCATGGTAACCACATACTGAAAATCTACAATAGATACAGAGAAAAGAAAAAGGAATCCAAACAGCACTAAAGTTAGTCATCAAATCACAAGAGAAGAGAACAAAAGAGGAAGGGAAGAAAAAAGACCTACAAAAACAAATCCAAAGCAGTTAACAAAATGGTAACAGGACATACATATCGATAATTGCCTTAGATGTAAACGGTTTAAATAGTCTAACCAAAAGACATAGACTGACTGAATGTGTACAAAAACAAGACCTGTATATATGCTGTCTACAAGAGACCCACTTCAGATCTAGAGACACATACAGACTGAAGAAGGTATTCCATGCAAATGGAAATTTAAAGAAAGCTGGAGTAGCAATACTCATATCAGACAAAGTAGACTTTAAAATAAAGACTGTTACAAGAGACAGAGAAGGACATTACATAATGATCAAGGGATCAATCCAAGAAAAAGATGCAACAATTTTAAGTATATATGCACCTAACATAGAAGCACCGCAATATATAAGGCAAATAGTAACAGCCATAAAAGGAGAAATCGACAGTAACACAATAATAGTGGGGGACTTTAACACCCAACTTTCATCAATGGACAGATCATCCAGACAAGAAAATCAATAAGGAAACACAGGCCTTAAATGACACATTAGACCAGGTGAACTTAAATGATATTTATAGAGCATTACATCCAAAAGCAGCAGAATACACATTCTTCTCAAGTGCACATGGAACATTCTCCGGGACTGATCACATGCTGGGCCTCAAAGCAAGCCACGGTTAATTTAAGAAAATGGAAATCATATCAAGCATCTTTTCAACCACAATGCTATGAGATTAGAAATCAACTACAAGAAAAAACTGTAAAAAAAAACAAAAACACATGGAGCTTAAACAATATGCTACTAAAGAAGCAGTGGATCACTGAAGAAATCAAAGAGGAAATCAAAAAATACCTAGAGACAAATGTCGACAAAAGCACAATGATCCAAAACCTATGAGACACAGAAAAAGCAGTTCTAAGAGGGAAGTTATAGCAATGCAAGCTTACCTCAGGAAACAAGAAAAAGCTCAAATAAACAACCTAACCTTACACCTAAAGCAACTAGAGAAAGAAGAGCAAACAAAACCTAAAGTTAGTAGAAAGAAAGAAAGAAATAAAGATCAGAGCAGAAATAAATGAAATAGAGTTATAGAAAAGATCAGTGAAACTAAAAGATAGTTCTCTGAAAAGATAAACAAAATTGCTAAACCTTTAGCCAGACTCATTAAGAAAAAAAAGGAGAGGGCACAAATCAATAAAATTAGAAATGAAAAAGGAGAAGTTACAATGGACACCACAGAAGTACAAAGGATCATAAGAGACACTACAAGCAACTATATGCCAACAAAATGGACAACCTGGAAGAAATGACAAACTCTTAGAAAGATACAATCTCCCAATACTGAATCAGGAAGAAATTGCAAATATGAATAGACCAATCACAAATACTGAAATTGAAATTGTGATCAAAAAACTTCCAACAAACAAAAGTGCAGGACCAGATGGCTTCACAGGTGAATTCTATCAAACATTTAGAGAAGACTTAACACCTGTCCTTCTGAAAGTATTCCAAAATACTGCAGAGGAAGGAACACTCCCAAGCTCATTTTATGAGGCCACCATCATACTGATACCAAACCAGACAAAGATACCAGAAAAAAAAGAAAACTGCAAGCCAGTATTACTGATGAACACAGATGCAAAAACACTCAACAAAATACTAGCAAACCAAATCCAACAATACATTAAAAGGATCATACACTATGATCAAGTGGGATTTATCGCAGGGCTGCAAGGATTTTTCAATGTCCGCAAATCAGTCAATGTGATACACCACATCAACAAACAGAAGAATAAAAACCGTATCATCGTCTCAGTAAATACAGAAAAAGGTTTTGACAAAATTCAACACCGATTTATGATAAAAACTCTCCAGAAAGTGGGAATAGAGGGAACATACCTCAACATAATAAAGGCCGTATATGACAGACCTACAGCTAACATCATACTCAACGGTGAAAAGCTGAAAGCATTTCCTCTAAGATCAGGAACAAGATAAGGATGTCCTCTCTTGCCACTTTTATTCAACATAGTTTTGGAAGTCCTAGCCATGGCAGTCAGAGAAGAAAAAGAAATAAAAGTAATCCAAATTGGAAAAGAAGTAAAACTGTCATTGTTTCCAGATGACATGATACTATACATAGAAAATTAAAGATGCCACCAGAAAACTACGGAATCCATCAATGAATTCAGTAAAGTTGCAGGATACAAAATTAATACACAGAAACCTCTTGCATTCCTATACACTCACAACGAAAGATCAGAAAGAGAAATTGAAGAAACAATCCCATTTACCATCGCATCAAAAAGAATAAAATACTTAGGAATAAACCTACCTAAGAAGACAAAACACCTGTAATTCTGAAAACTATAAGACACCGATGAAAGAAATCAGTGATGACACAAACAGATGGAAAGATATAACATGTTCTTGGATTGGAAGAATCAATATTGTCACAATGACTATACTCCCCAAGGCAATCAACAGATTCACAGCAATCCCTAGCAGATTACCAAATGGCATTTTTCACAGACCTAGAACAAAAAATTTTAAATTTGTATGGAGACACAAAAGACCCCAAATAGCCAAAGCAATCTTCAGAAAGAAAAATGGAGCTGGAGGAATCAGGCTCCCTGACTTCAGACTATATTACAAAGCTACAGTAATCAAGACAGTTTGGTACTGGCACAAAAACAGAAATATAGATCAATGGATCAGGATAGAAAGCCCGGAAATAAAACCATGCACCTATGGTCAATTAATCTTATGACAAAGGAGGCAAGACTATACAATGGTGAAAAGACATCTCTTTAGTAAATTGTGCTGGGAAAACTGGACAGTTACATGTAAAAGAATGAAATTAGAACATTCCTTAAAGCCCTTTTTTTTTTAACATCTTTATTGGAGTATAATTGCTTTACAGTGGTGTGTTAGTTTCTGCTTTATAACAAAGTGAATCAGTTATACATATGCATATGTCCCCATATCTCTTCCCTCTTGTGTCTCCCTCCCTCCCACCCTCCCTATCCCACCCCTCTAGGTCGTCACAAAGCACCAAGCTGATCTCCCAGTGCTATGCGGCTGCTTCCCACTAGCTAGCTATTTTATGTTTGGTAGTGTATCTATGTCCATGCCACTCTCTCACTTTGTCCCAGCTTACCCTTCCCCCTCCCCGTATCCTCAAGTCCATTCTCTAGTAGGTCTGTGTTTTTATTCCTGTCTTGCTCCTAGGTTCTTCATGACCTTTTTTTTTTTTTTTTTTAGATTCCATATATATGTGTTACCATACGGTATTTGTTTTTCTCTTTCTGACTTACTTCACTCTGTATGACAGACTCTAAGTCCATCCACCTCACTACAAATAACTCAATTTCGTTTCTTTTTATGGCTGAGTAATATTCCATTGTATATATGTGCCACATCTTCTTTATCCATTCATCTGTTGGTGGACACTTAGGTTGCTTCCTTGTCCTGGCTGTTGTAAATAGAGCTGCAATGAACATTTTGGTACATGTAACACCCTTTTGAAAAATAAAATGTATTAAAGACTTAAATGTAAGGCCTGATGCTATAAAACTCTTAGAGGAAAACATAAGCAGGATACTCTTTGACATAAATCGGAGCAATATCTTTTTCATCCACCTCCTAGAGTAATGAAAATAAGTAAATGGGACCTAATTAAACTCAAAAGCTGTTGCACAGCAAAGAAAACCATAAACAAAACAAAAAGACAACCCACAGAATGAGAGAAAATATTTGCAAATGATGTGACTAACAAGGGATTAATCTCCAAAATCTACAAACACCTCATGCAGCTCAATAGCAAAAAAACAAACAACCCAATCAAAAATTGGGCAGAAGACCTAAATAGACATTTCTCCAAAGAAGACATTTAGATGGCCACGAGGCACATGAAAAGATGCTCAACACCACTAATTATTAGATAAATGCAAATCAAGACTACAATGAGGTATCACCTTACACCAGTCAGAAGGGCCATCATCAAAAAGTCTACAAACAATAAATGCTGGAGATTTATTGCTCCTGCACTGTTGGTGGCAATATAAATTGATACAGCCACTATGGAGAATAGTATGGAGGTTCCTTAAAAAACTAAAAATAGAGCTACCATATATATGATCCGGCAATCCCACTCCTGGGCATATATCCAGAGAAAACCATAATTCAAAAAGATGCATGCTTCCCAATGTTCATTGCAGCGCTGTTTACAATAGCCAAGACATGGAAGCAACCTAAACGTCCATCAACAGATGATTGGATAAAGAAGATGTAGTACATATATCCAATGGAATATTACTCAGCCAATAAAAAGAACAAAGTAATGCCATTTGCAGCAACATGGATGGACCTGGAGATTATCATATTAAGTGAAGTAAGTCAGACAGGCAAATATCATATGATGTCACTCTATGTGGAATCCAAAAAAAATGATACAAATGAACTTATTTACAAAACAGGAACAGACTCACAGAGTTAGAAAACAAACTTATGGTTACCAAAGGGGAAAGGTTGGGGGGAAGGATAAATTGGGAGTTTGGGATTGATACATACACACTACTATATTTAAAATAGAGAAGGACCTACTTACTGTATAGCACAGGGAATTCTGCTCAATATTCTCTAATAACCTAAATGGAAAAAGATACATGTGTCTGTATAACTGAATCACTTTGCTGTACACTTGACTGTACTCCAATATAAAACAAAAATTAAAAAAAATAATAATGTAAGAACAGCTTTATTGATATGTAAAAAAAAAAAAATTTCTCAGACAAGCAAAAACTAAAAATACAGCAATACTAAACCTATCCTTAAGGAAATATTGAAAAGTCTTCTCTAAAAAGAAAAGAAGTAAGAATATATAGGAAAGAGAAAATCACAATTGGAAAGCAAATCACCTGAATAAACCAGTACACAGATTAAAAAAAAAATCAGAAAATTTCTGTGAAAGTGATGATAACCACAATGAACAGCAAAAGGAAGAACATGAAGATGTAAAAAGATGGGTGAGGAGAGTAAGAAAAAGTGGATTTTTTTTTTTCATTTCCTAGAATGTGTTTGAGCATATATGACTACCAGTCTAAGGCAAGTAGATATAGGATGGGGTTAACACACTTGAAAAACAAGGTAACCACAAGTCAAAAACATACACTAGATTCACAGAAACCAAAAAGAAGAGAACATAAGTATAATACAGAAGAAAATAAACCACAAAAGGAAAAACAAAAAGAAAAAAAAAGGGACCAAGCAGAAATATAAAATCAACGGGAGAACAAGGTTAAAATGCAATAAATACATATCTATCAATAATTACCTTAAATGTCAATGGAGTAAATGCTCCAATCAAAAGACACAGAGTGGCAGATTGGATAAAGAAAACAAGAGCCTACAATATGCTGCCTACAAGAGACCCACTTTAGGGCAAAGGGCACACATAGATTGAAAGTGAATGGATGGAAAAAGATATTTCATGCAAATGGAAATAAAAAGAAATCAGTAGTTTCATTGCTCATATCAGACAAAATAGACATTAGAACAAAGACCATAAAGATAGATAAAGAAGGGCACTATATAATGATAAAAGGCTCAATACAAGAAGAGGATTTTATACTCATCAACATATATGTACTTAATATAGGAGCACCCAAATACATAAAACAAATACTAAAGGGGGAAATTGACAAGAATACAATAATAGTAGGAGACATTTACACCCCACTCACATCAATGGACAGGTCTTCTGGACAGAAAATCACTAAGGCTACAGAGATCCTAAATGATATAGTTGAACAGTTAGACTTAATTGATATGTTCAGGACATTACATCCAAAAAAACAGAATACACATTCTTTTCAAGTGCACATGGAACATTCTCTAGGATTGACCACATACTAGGGCACAAGACAGGCCTCAACAAATTTAAGAGTATAGAAATTATCTCAAGCATCTTTTCTGACAACAATGGCATAAAACTAGAAATCAACCACAGAAAAAGAAATGAGAAAAAAATGATTTCATGGAGACTAAACAACATGCTGCTAAAAAAACCAGTGGGTAAACAATGAAATCAAAGAGGAAATTAAAAAATACCTGGAGACAAATGACAATGAAAACGCAACCATACAAAATCTATGGGGTATGGCAAAAGCATTTCTTGGAAGGTTATAGCAATATAGGCCTTCCTCAAAAAACAAGAAAAATCTTAAATAGGCTAATCTACCACTTAAAAGAATTAGAAAAAGAAGAACAAACAAAACCTGAAGTCAGCAGAAGGAAGGAAATAATAGAGATCATAAAGGAAATAAGATAGAGATTAAAGAAATAGAAAATATCAGTAAAACCAAGAGCTGGCTCTTTGAAAGAGTAAAGCTTCTGCACAGGAAAGCAAACCATAAACAGAATAAGAGAACAGCCCACAGAAAGGGGGAAAATATTTGCAAACTATACAACTAACAAGGGCTTAATTTCCAAAATATACATACAACTCAAAAATAAAAAAACAACCCGGGCTTCCCTGGTGGCGCAGTGGTTGAGAATCTGCCTGCCAATGCAGGGGACACGGGTTCGAGCCCTGGTCTGGGAAGATCCCACATGCCGCAGAGCGGCTAGGCCCGTGAGCCACAATTGCTGAGCCTGCGCTTCTGGAGCCTGTGCTCCGTCCGCAACAAGAGAGGCCGCGATAGTGAGAGGCCCGCGCACTGCGATGAAGAGTGGCCCCCACTTGCCGCAAGTAGAGAAAGCGCTCGCACAGAAATGAAGACCCAACACAGCCATAAATAAATAAATAAATAAAATTTTAAAAAAACAACCCAATTGAAAAATGGATAGAAGACCTAAATAGACATTCCTCCAAAGAATAAATACAAATGGCCAATAGGCACATGAAAAGATGTTCAACATCGCTAATTATTAGAGAAATGCAAATCAAAACTACAGTGAAGTACCACCTCACACTGGTCAGAATGTCCATCATTAAAAAATCTATAAATAACAAATGCTGAAGATGATGTGGAGAAAAGGGAACCCTCCTACACTGTTGGTGGGAATGTAAGTTGGTACAGACACTACAGAAAACAGTGTGGAGCTTCCTGGGAAAACTAAAAATAGAATTACATTTATGATCCAGCAATCCCACTCCTGGGCATATATCCAGACAAAACTCTAATCCAAAAAGAAACATGCACCCCTGTGTTCATAGCAGCACTATTCACAGTAGCCAAGACATGGAACAATTTAAATGTCCATTGATAGAGGAATGGATGAAGAAGATATGGTACATATATACAATGGAATACTACTCAGCCATAAAAAAGAATGAAATAATGCCATTTGCAGCAACAGGGATGCAACTAGAGATTATCATACTAAGTGAAGTAAGTCAGAAAGAGAAAGACAAATATGATATAATATCACTTATGTGTGGAATCTAAAATACGACTCAAACGAACCTATCTACAAAACAGACTCAAGGACATAGAGAACAGATTTGTGGTTGCCATGGCAGAGGGGGCTGGAGGAGGGATGGAGTGGGAGGTTGGGGTCAGCAGAGGTAAGCTATTATATGTGGAATGAATAAACAGCAATGTCCTACTGTATAGCAGAAAGAACTATATTTAGTATCCTGTGATTAACCACAATGGAAAAGAATATTTTTAAAAGTATATATATGTGTAACTGAATCACTTTTCTGTACAGCAGAAATTCACACAACATTGTAAATCAACTATACGTCAATAAAAATTTTTTAAAAGGCAAATGATGATATTGTCAACCTGGATTATTTTGACATCATGTAAAAGAGTAGATGCAAAGCCTACAGAGGTTCCTTTTTTAATGATATTTTGCTAGAACATATGTAAAATTTGCCATGTTAGCCATTCTTAAGTGTATCGTTCAGTGGCATTAAGTACATTCACATTTTTGTGTAACCATCACCGTGATCCATCTCAAGAACTTTTTCATCATTCCAAACTGAAATTCTGTACACTAACTCACCATTCCCTGTAGGCCCTGGCAACCACCAGCTACTTTCTGCCTCTATGAATTTGATTCCTCTAGGTACCTTATACAAGTGGAATCATACAGTATTGTCCTTTTTTGTCTGGCTTATTTCACTTAATATAATGTCTTCAAGGGTTATCCATGTTGTAGCATGTCAGAATTTCCTTTTCAAGTTGAATAATATGCCATTATATGTATATATCATGTTTTGTTTATCCATGCATCCATTGGTGGACATTTCGGTTGTTTCCACCTTTGGCTACCGTGAATAATGCTGCTGTGAACACTGGTATACAAATATTTGATTAGGTGCCTGCTTTCAGTTCTTGGGGGTGTATACCCAGAAGTGGAAGTGCTGGATTATACGGTATCTTCTCTTTTCTTGGAAAATAGAATCAAGATAAATTTCTTTTAAAAGTTTTTGTTTCTATGTGTGTTGTAATTCTAGGAATTCACCCTATCAAAGTGAATCGAATAGCTTATATAAATAAGGATTTTTATAAATTCCCTACTGTGAGTCCTGTGCTAATTGAAACTTGTGAGCCCAAATATTAATACATAAAAAACACAACTATAGAGAAATAAAATGTGAGCCATCAATATAATAGAATATTGTGCAGTCACTAAAGTGTTTTTGAAGTCCATTTAATGACAATTGGGAAATGTTTACTATATAATGTTGAATCAAAATCAGAACCCCAAGTGTGACTCCAACTTTGTATATATGTAGGCAACATATTTCACTGTTTACATTTAAATATTTATAGATTGATTTTTCTCATAAATATATGACAGGAAAAGTACCAAAATGTGGTAATCTCTAGTTGGTGGGAATATGAGTGATATTTTTTCTCCTTTATACTTTTCTGTACTTTTCCAAATTTTCTAAAGTGTCCATACATTATTTTCACTATCTTAAAATGTATTAACATGATTCTCAAAATTTAGTATCTTAGTGATGAGAAAGAACTGAATAGAATTAGAAGAAGCCATTCTAGAAACCTGCCAGGAAATTATACCTGGGACTAAATAACTAGTTCTCTTTCCTTAGAAGAAGATAAAATAGGATTAAAATACTGGGACTAGTATGTTAAGGTTATAATATGGTAAGCTGGTATCGAGTGTGTTAGGTACATGTACACCTTAAGGCAAGTCTGGAGTAAAGTTATTGCCACCCTAAACATTATCATCAAGGTGTACTGTTCTCACCCGCTTCCTAGCTGCAGTAAGTAGGAAAGCAGGTCTCAGAGGTAGACTTCTCCTGTGCAATCAAATTGATCCTACTGAATTTTACATTTAAGAGTTTAGATTATACAGAGGCTGTTTCTAGAAGGTTTTGGTCCCCAGAATGACGATTGAAAAGTAAGGCACAACAAATGTACATTTTTATAGATTTGCCTATATTGAACATTCTCTCACTGTGACCAGACCAACCCATCCCTTATCATTTGATAAATCATCCAGTGTCTGTACAGTCTCTTTAGGGACTTATAACCCCTAAGGCACTAAATTTAAATTTATATTTAAATTGCACTTCATTTGAAGCAAAGTATACTTTAATGAAGTAGGATTTTAACCATCAAAACAAAAGCTATAAAATGTCCATAACTGAAATGTTCTTTGTTTCTAGATAATTATATGACATTATCTCGTTTAATTGATCTCCTAAGAAGATGTGGAAAACTTGAGGATGTTCCAAGATTTTTCTTAATGGCTGAGAAACGTAACTCCAGAGCAAAACTGGAGCCAGGATTTCAGTACTGTAAAGGATTATATCTTTGGTAAATTTATTGGCAAATAAATTCTACATAATAGGTTGTTTTCCTCATTGTGACTAAAGTACAATACACTTTGAATTTTAAAAATTCTATATTTTAAAATATAATAGTTTTATTTACCAAATAAAATAAATTATAAACGACTTAAAGTTTGTAGTTAGTGATTGCAATAAGTAATTTTTTTTAAACATCTAACAAGGTATACTGGAGAACCAAATGATGCCCTTCGACATTTTAATAAGGCTCGGAAAGACAGTGACTGGGGCCAAAATGCCCTTTATAATATGATAGAAATCTGTTTGAATCCAGACAATGAAACTGTTGGAGGTGAAGTATTTGAAAATCTGGATGGAGACCTGGGGTGAGTACTATCTGACAAGTTACGCTTTTTTCCAGAAACACTTGTTAGGGATAATAAGCAAGGATATCTTATAAAAGAGAACTAAATACCAGGAGAGCACTAATGGCAGTTTAGTGAATAAGTCATAGCTGGAATAACTGTTCTCTGAAACAAGCATGACATACTTTTAGAAGGTTTTCTAAATCAGAACAGACATGCTATTGAAGACACTCCCCTAATTGCTCTGTGGAAAATAAAATGAATCATAGTGTGTGATTACCTTGGCAAAAATTGTCCGCATAATAGTAATAGTAACTTCTTAACAGATGGCTCTCTGCCAGATCTTGGCTGTATACTTTATATGCATTGCCTTATTTATTCCCTTTAACAATGTGTGAAAAAGCTCCAAGTTAACCTAACGTGATGGAGTTAGAAAATGGCGGAGGAAGGATTTAGACTGAGTCCTCCCTGGCCTCAGAGCTCCCGCTGTTGGCCCCTGTGGTGCACTGCGGGTAAGTGGTTATACTTCTGTCAGCCTGCACTTGTTGCTTGCCCTCTCCTCAGGGTCAGGGAAGGCAGGGTGGGGAGTGTATAAGGGTGTAAGGGGAGTAGGAGAGGTCATTTCTGCCCCCAGGAGCATGCATGCAATTTACCTGGTCGGCAAGACTGTCTGAAGCCGTTCAATCTGCAACAAAACAGAAGTGAGTTAAAGTGTTATTAAGTGTCGCAGGAATTCATAGAAATCATAGTACAGAGCAGTCAGGGGATGCTGCATAGAGGAGTGGGGGAAATGAGAACCCGACTGCTGAGGGGTTTCAGTGGCAGTCCTGAAGGCTTGGATTACAGAGACCATTGAAAGATTTAGAGCGGGGGAGAGGCTTTTTTATTTTTTGTTTGTTTTAGAAAGGTTAAGGTAACATTCTGTTTTGCAACTATAGGCTGTCCCCATGGAAATCTTCAGCAATAGGTTGAAAATACCAAATTTGGAATATAGAACTCAGAAGGGAGGTCACAGCTTGAGATACAGATTTGGGGGATAGGTGCTCAGAGTGGGTAGTTGGAACCCCATGAATGGCCTCTTTTCGAGTAGAATGTAGTGACGGAAGTCTGAGAACTAAATTTGCGGTGTGCTAACATTTAAGGAGATTGGAGGAAGGGAGGTAAGGAAAGGGCAATGACTGGTGGAAAGAGAAGGAAAACTGTAATCTTACAGAAGAAACAAAAGGAGGGGAGCTTGAAAGAAGATTACCAACAGTGTAAAATGTTTTAGAGAAGGTAAAAGCCTGAGAAGAAGATCAATAGCTTTAGTGATTAGGCTTTAAGAATTTAATTTCCTTTCATTAATTGATTTATTTATGCATTATATCTGGGTGTGGGTATGTATATAAGAAAATTGCTATTACACATTCAAATTGTTATTGCACTTAAAATTTATAACCTTTTGACAAATAAAGAATTTCTTTTCTGAGAGCCTAATAGGCAACTGGGTGAGGAGCATTAAGTATACTTTATATGTCTGGCAAACTTAGATTCAAATCTATTAGCTATGTGACCTTTGGCAAATTACTTTATCTGTTGGAGCCTTGGTTTTCTCATATATAAAATGGATTCAACATACATTGAATTAAATAACACAGTGCTTGGCCCATAGGAAGTGCTTTAACAAAGTTAGTTACTTTCTGCTCCCTCCTTTTTTTTTAAATTAATTATTTTTGAATTGAAGTATATAGTTGATTTACAGTATTTTATAGTCTCCCTTGTTTCTTTTGTTTTCTGAGTAGGTATGCTATTTGATAATTGTATGATTCTACTTACCCTGAATTCTAGTTTTATATTAGCTAAAATGAACACACTTACCACAGGTGGATAGTATCCAATTTTTGTTTTCAGTCTAAAGTGAATAAATGTTTAATGGTGTTTTACTGAAGCTATGTTAGTTTTGTTTTTAAAACTGTAACTGTGCTTTACTTTGTATTAGAAGAGAATGAGTGACATTCTTCAATAGGATTACTTTTAAATTGGTGAGAAAAATAGAAACCAATGTACCCTAATCTCAATGAATTTTACTTCATGAGTGATAGACATAGATTTATTTTTTATTGTATACAGTAATTCAACTGAGAAGCAAGAGTCTGTGCAGTTAGCAGTGAGAACAGCAGAAAAGCTCCTTAAGGAACTAAAACCTCAGACTGTTCAGGGTCACGTACAGCTTCGCATAATGGAAAACTGTTGCCTAATGGCTACCAAACAGAAATCTAATGTCGAGCAGGCATTGAATACCTTCACTGAAATAGCAACGTCGGAGGTTAGTAGATTTTCTTTTTCAACTTCATGTTAGCTTTCCTTGGTGGTGTTGAAATATGTACTTTAATTAGTTATTTGTTTTCTGAAGATTGACTTCATTATTTACTATTATTTAAAATTAGATATATAGTTTGGTATGATTTTACATCGTGTACCTTTGTTTTCAGAGGAGGCGTTTTTACATGTTGATGTGTTATGTTTATCTCTATTAGAACAGTGAGTTCTAGAGAAAGGAAATTCTGCAAGAGGGCATAACTTAATTCTCAAGGGAATGGCTTTATCCTCTGTGTTGTAAGTGTAGCCTAGGTTAACTTACTAAGTGAAAACAAACACCTGGCTGCCTTGATATCTCACCTTTTCACTTACGTGAACTTGAAATTTTTCTAGCTGTAGAGCTAAGTGAGATCAGTACTGACAACTTATAATTCAGTCATGCAGATAATGATGTTGTTCTTTAGTGACACTGAAATCACCCCCTGCGATAATAATAATAAATATTAAATATTAATTAATAATAAATTATTTTATTATTATTAGATCAAAGGCTTTCTCCTCTTTTCAGCCCATTCAGATCCACTGCCCTTCTCACCCTCTGGGCCTTTTATTTTTCCTTCCCTCACACAGTGCTGTATTTCTCCAATTACTTGTTATTAAGGAAGGAATTCTAGGTACCCATCCCATCAACAGTTGGTAGTAGCTAGTTCTAAGCATGCACTTGGGATTTCATGTTCTTCTACTCACTGGTGCTGTAAGCCGTGGGAGACTCATCATGTGGGGCCTCTCACAGGATGTACAGAATTTTGCTGTGTTTTCTTGTGGTTCAGAGGTCACAGCAGCAGCAGTAAATGACCAAAACCTCCTACAGTGACCCCTCGCCCCTGCCTCCCAGGACCCTGGAGGGCTTTGGAAAACCTGCAACTCCTGTTGGTGTTTGGGTGCAAGTATCCATGGTGGCACTTGACCGCCACTGTAAGCCGCCCTGGGGACAAAACAACAGCAAGGCAGCAGCCGCCCAGCTCCATCCTCAAGCAGAGCCCTTCTGCTGACATTGAAGTAGTGCTCGGGGTGCTCCGCTGAATTGACTGTGCGGCAGCAGATGGGTGACAGCAGCTGACAGCACCAGAAATAGGGCTGTCCTGTAAGTCTAGGAAAATCTGTAAAACATGATAAAGCACCGTTGCAAGTAAGGTGTCAGAGCTCCCTAATGTTGTGAAGTAACATTCTATCATGTAAGGAGAGTTTAAACTGTGAGGTTTGAGAGGGAACACTAAAAGCAGTAAGTGACATCACAGCTGTTTCCTAGAGAGACTGTGCCAGTTCTTTGTTTTGCTGAGACTACCTTATTTTTTTTAACATTCTTACATATGTGATTAGTAATATACGGTCCTCAAATCTGTTTACTGGCCATATATGTCCAAAGACTGATGTATGAATTGAAGTTTAGTAAGTGAATTTTTATCTTGCATTTTTCCCTTTTAACTCATAAGCTGCATATATTAAATATAATGAATATTCATTAAGTGACCAGTGGGTGCTGAGCATAGTCGGAATCACAAAGATAAACCACATATAGACCCTTTCTTCAAGTTTCTCGTGGTCTAGGGAAGATGAGACACGCATACTGAGTGTAATGCAAAGCAAAATCTGTTACATTCCGTCCTAAAGTTGCAAATAAAAGTGCTGTAGGACAGGGGCTCCCAACCCCCAGGCCGCGGACCGTCCCCGGCCTGTTAGGAACCGGACCAGCCAGCAGGAGGTGAGCAGCGGGGCAAGCGAGCGAAGCTTCATCTGCCGCGTTCATGGCTCACGTTACTGCCTGAACCATCCCCCCCACCCCCCACCCCCCACCCCCCGCCTGTGGAAAAATTGACTCCCACGAAACTGGTCCCTGGTGCCAAAAAGGTTGGGGACCACTGCTGTAGGAGATAGTATAAGGAGAGCTGAGAGACCCTTTCCATGGAAGAAGGTATGATTTAAGAAGAACCAGGATAAATTGCATTTTCACAGGCAGAGTTGGAGGAAGTGCATTCTAAGTTAAGGGAAAAATGTGAACAAAGGCAGGGAGGCATCGGAGCATAGGGTAGAGTCACAGCACTACGCGGCCTTCAGATTGATTGAAAAATGACAGGAAGACATGGGAGGAACCAGTGGAAGAAGCATTAAACCCAAGCTAAAATGTTTCCGCTCCCTTTCTTCCCCTCACCTTGAACCATAAAGGTACACTGTTTATAATAGAGCTATATTGTCTTTTGTGATGTAAAGTTGTTGCAGTTCAGAGTGACAGAGAGAGAAAAGCTGGCTGAACATCATAGGATGTCTGCACCAGAAAAGGCATCATGGGCCTAGTGCAGGGGTTAGAATGCAAGTCTGCAGTTTTAGAAACCATTCTTCAGTTCACTCAGGAGTGATTTCAAGCTGTGAGGAATTGATTCATTCTAATCAAACTCAAAGTGTGTGATTTTTAAATCAGAGAGTTTATTTTTAAATGTATAGTGTGGGATATTTTTAGTATGTGAATAGGTCTGGACAGTTTTCCAGGACCCTTCTCTTCTTGGGCTGTCCTAGGATCTGGCTGACAAATGCATAGTAGGTCTGTATTTTCTTTCCTCTCTAGCCCTCCTGGGATGGGGGATACCGTTCAATAATTAATAATATCCCACACGTCTTCAAAATCTACTACCAAATTGGTTGTATTTGGCATTCAAATAAAAAACTTTCTGCCATTCCTTAATCAGGAGAACAAATTACATATTGGGAGTTTATTGATAGACATAAAATTAGACCCAAGGAAGTTTTATATTCCTACAAACCGTGTTCATCAAACTCTAGTGAATTGCCCTTCTCTATTCCAGGGTTATTTCTGACTTCCAACCATGATCAGTGTTGGACATTGAACTTTTTAACACTCTACTCTCCTTTTGTTCCTTATTAGTTACTGAAACTTGCTATCTTAACAGTGCACCTTTATTATAGTCATAATATTATAATTTCTACATCACAGTTTCTCATCTTTTATTTATATTTTAAATGGAAGTCTTTCTCTTTATAAAAGCATCATGGTCCCTCTGCTGAAATTTGAGAAGCACTTTATCTTTATCAGATACATACACATAACTGCTTAGGTATGTTAGTTTTCTGGATAGATCGCTAATGGTATTCTTAATAGCTTGTTGGTTTCGCAGAGTGACATTTTCTGACTCTGAACTCTGTCTAAAAGAATATCGTCTTTTATAGTTACTATCAAGGAGCTGCAGACCTCCAAATATAAAAGCATATTTTAAGGCATGAGTTTATTTCATATAGTTTCCAAATGATTAATTAATTGCATGCCTTATTTATAACATTTCATTGACCAAACTTTATTGGGAGAAGAGGCTTTTGAATAAAATGAAAAGGGAGGAGGAAAAGAGCAATAGAAGTCAGTATAGATAAGGAATATCATTTGCAGGTAAATCATTCTGTTATTCCTGTTTTATAGGTGAAAGAACTAAGGAGCCAGAATGCTGAATCTGAAACATAAATGTTCAATTAGGACTACAATGAGATAGAATTTTATTTTTTCTGTTTCTGTACAAAACCAAAACAACCAGTCAGTCTCATTAAAGAACAAGTTTTCCTAATTGTCTGGAATTGTGTGGTTACGGCACCTGCATTCTTACTGAACTACCTGGACCAGATGGTTCCTCCTGGTAGCCTGAGGTTACTGGATGTGTTACATAATGACCATATCACAGTATTTAAGTGAAGCCAGCAATAGAATCCACAGGCCAGTCCTTATATTATGTAGCACTTGCTACTGTCCATGTGTTTTTCTTTTAAACATGGCACATTTATGTTTGTGTATCTGGGGGTCTCAACTCTTGTTTCCTTATAGAAGGATCATATTCCAGCACTTCTGGGAATGGCAACAGCTTATATGATCTTGAAACAAACTCCACGAGCCCGAAACCAGCTGAAACGGATTGCAAAAATGAACTGGAATCCTATTGATGCTGAGGACTTTGAGAGGAGTTGGCTGCTGCTTGCTGATATTTATATTCAATCAGCAAAGTACGACATGGCAGAAGAGCTGTTAAAAAGGTGCCTGCGTCATAATAGGGTAGGTGACTGAGGAGCGAAAAATAATTGGTAGCCTTTGTTGTATAAGCTTTGTATATAGGTTTTTATAGAGTGTTGGTCCATTTCTAGGGATTTCTGTGTGTTTTCAGAGAATTAAATGTTTGTTTTTACCACAATCAGGAAGTAAACATTAGTAATAAAAAAGAAGCCATTTGCCCTTGAAAATAAAGAACGAGAGATTGCGGTTTCAAGTTTCAGCTGTGGTTTGCCCTACTTTCAGAAAGTGTTTTGGAATGTCAAGCGTTTGCCTGTGATTATCCATCTCATCCCAGAACTAATGAAAGTTGCAGAAGAGCATTAATTGCGGACGTCTGTCCCTCCTGTTAAATACTCCTGATGAACTGACTGCAGCTGCATGTTGTTTTCACATTATTAAAATCCACTCTGCATAATATAATTTGTAGGGAAAAGTGTTTTAAGCATTTAATTTGATTTGTTTAATGAAAAGTCCGTATCATTAGGTATAAAACTGAAAATCTTCAAGTCCTTAGAATTTAAGGCTCTTTACTAACAGTGCATTTTAGTATTTAATTGCCCAGAAAAGGATGTCTTTTTATAACACGTTTTAAGTTAAGAATTTGTTACTATTTATTGAGAAATCATGGTGCTCAACTTAGAAACTTGAGGATATTTATCTTTATAGAGTCTTATCAGTTACTTCAAAATCTTAATCACAGCAAATCTATGTTTTATTCCCTTTGAGCCAGTTAGATTACAAAATGGATCATTTGTTTTTCAAAGAAGAGTCATGATCATCTAATACTATTAAGTTATTTTCTTGGGGACTTTAAAAACCTAAAATATCAAGCCATTTATCAATTTATGTAATTATACATGTAATTTAAGTTACATTGGCCTTAAAAAAAAGAATACTTATTAATAGGCTCTGAAAAATCTAAACTGCCAAATAACTAACCCTTACATGCCTAATCTAGGATTAAGCAAGCTTTCATGGGAATTAAGGTTTCAGTGCAGATAGAATTTCAATTTGCCAGAATGCAGACAGCAGTACATTGCATGGTTGAACATGACGGCTGCTTTAGAGGCGTCAGCCCTACTGCTTAGGCATGACAATATTGGAAGCCTGAAATTCAGGAACCAGAGCTTAGAAACTTTGAATTATATAATTAAAAAATGGAGATCATCCAGATTTGGGGCAGGAAATGTGCAAGATGACACTAGACCATCTTGTCATACCAGATGGCAAGGAAGCTATCAGTGATAATTGGAGTCATGTCAGGGACTCAAGAGCCAACTTGAGGACACTCCCACTAGCCAAAGGTGAGACACTTTAGATATCAGTAATAACTGCATTGAGTTGGAACACACCAAATATGTCTAAGTCCATGAGTTTACAAAGATCTAAAAAAGAAAAAAAACCCTAATTGGTCACCACTGAAATATGCTAGTAAACTGACTTATTTCTAAAGCTGGCAAATAAAGGGAAAGAATTAAGCATCTATCCTGCCTTTTCTGTATGAACAATACTGCTGGGAAACAAAATAGTGGAAAAGGAGTTGTTTCTCATTATAGATGTTTTCCAGCTAATAAATGAAGAAAGAATGATAGAATGTCACTGTTTTCCAACCATGATGAATTAATGAATGGGTATAACATCACGTGCCACGTGATGGAAGAACACACCATCTATGAGAGGGTCAGAGTGGGGTGACACAGGTGAAACACTCACTCCAGGTCTGAAATTTAAAGGAGCACTTAAAATCTCAGTAATTATCGGGACTTCCCTGGTGGTCCAATGGCTAAGGCTCCGTGCTCCCAGTGCAGGGGGCCCGGGTTTGATCCCTGGTCAGGGAACTAGATCCCACATGCCGCTACTAAGAGTTCGCATGCTGCAACTAAAAAAAAAAGGATCCCGCATGCCACAACTAAAAAGATCCCACATGCCGCAACGAAGATCCCGCACCAGCAACGAAGATCCCACGTGCTGCAACTAAGACCCTGCGCAGCCAAATAAATAAATAAATAAATAAATATTTTTAAAAAAAATCTCAGTGATTATCTTAGTTAACTGATGCTGCTATAACAAAGTACCATAGACTGGGTGGCTTATAAACACCAGAAATTTATCAATATTTCTCACAGTTCTAGACACTGGAAGTCTAAGATTAGGGTGCCAGCATGGTTGGGTTGTAGTGATAACCCTCTTCCTGGTTGCAGACTAATGAGTTCTCACTGTGTCCTCACATGGCAGAAAAAGAGGGCAAGGGAGCTCTCTGGGGTCCCTTTTATAAGGTCACTAATCCCATTCAGGAGGGCTCCACCCAAATGACCTGTTCACCTCCCCAAAGCCTCACCTCCTAATACCATCACATTGGATGCTAGGATTTCAACATATGAATTTGGGGGAACATAAACACTCAGTCCAATGTAGTGATCAGGATGAATGACATTTAATGCAATATTTTTTAAAAAATCAAAGTATCAAAAGGTAAGACAGGTAGGATCTTACAGTGCTGTGCTGAGCTATATTGAAGCCTGAAGCAAAAAGGGAAAACGTGTGCCCTGATCCATGTTTGTGTGTATTTTTTAATGGTTAATAGTTTTCATGAAAATATTAGTGATGTCTCTTCTTGCATGAAAGTAAGGAAAGTAAAATTATGATAAATAGAAAAAATATTCAAACTTAAAATAACACAGTGAATTTTAATATACCTACTTTTCTATTTTTTGATTTTTTAAAATTAACACTCTGGGAAAAAATACCTAAAAACATGTACACAGCATTGTGCATTTTTGCTTTTTCATAAGGAGCAGTGTGACTCGGTTGAGCACTGATCTATGAAGTAAGTAGTTTCACCTCTTTCCCCTCAAGTCAAAATCGGATACAAACCTCTAGGTCTAATACAATTTCCAGGAAATATCAGTGACATAGGAATATATTATATAACTACTATAAGGATGCACTCACCTAAATCTGGGCTGTGAGAAACTCTAGGATGAACATTCTTGTTTCGTCTACATTTAATTGCAAGGAAAGAGATAGAGAGACAGAGAGGAGGCTTCTAGATCAAAAGGAAGTTTAGGGACATTTCAACCAGTCACAGTGTGTGGCCCTTATTTGAATCCTCATCCTAACATGCAAACAAAAAAGTATGTTAAGACTATTTGAAATTTGAATAGTGACTGGATATTTGGTGATATCAAGGAGTTGTTACATTTTAGGTGTGATAATTTGTGGTTATGTTGAAAGAAAGTCCTTATTTTTAAAGAGGCATACTAAAATATTTATGGGTGAAATGATGTAGTATCTGAGGGTTTTTTATCTGATAATACAGAAGGACAAGTGTATGGAGTAGTGAAACAGTATCAGTCAGGAGTTCATTGTTGAAGATATGGGTTCAGGGGGTCCATCATACTGTTATTTCTATATGTGTTAGAATTATTTGTAATAAAAAGTGTACATGTATATGTATAAAACATATCCTTCCCTCTCACCCAAAAATCCTGATTCTGTAGGTTTGGGATAGGGGCTTGGCATCAGAATCTTTTTTTTAGTCCCATACATGACTGGATTGCATAGCCAAGGTTGAAAACCACTGTTTTATGTGCCATTTAAATGAGTTAATATGGTTGACCTCTATAGTCATAAGCACTCCATAAAATCTTAGTGATATCAAGTGTAATCTGTTCATACATCTTGCATTTTTCTTCAGTCTTGCTGCAAAGCTTATGAATATATGGGATACATTATGGAAAAAGAGCAAGCATATACAGACGCTGCCTTAAACTATGAGATGGCATGGAAACATGGCAATCAGACAAATCCAGCAGTAGGTGAGTTTAAAATTTAGACACTGGGTTTTCACAGGAAACGTGGGTTTTATAAGTAAATCTTCATTTAAATGCATTTGTTTTTTCTCTTTAAGGACAAAATACACATTAAGAGCCAACATCCTTTGTCGGACCTTCTGAAAAATAAATTTTATATTTATAATAGATTATTAGCTACTAAGTTATTAGGTGTAGTTTCCTGAGATTCAAACTCTGCCTCAGTCGCCTTAAAGGACATCTGATCTAATTCTGCCCTTTCTTTCCCTTCACCTTCTAATTCCAAAATGGTGATGCTGTGGGGGGAAGGTGTACCACTGTGAAGGAAGTGGGAAGACATTGCATCAAATCAAGTCCTGCTGGTTTCTTTACTGCAGAACTTCTCAAAGCCTCTAAACCCTAATATATACCGTGATGGATATCACAGAGGGGACATGTTTCCCACAGTAATTTGACTACGGAACTTTTTTTTTTCTCTTGAGCATCTATAAACGTCATCTGGTTCCAGTGGTAGCCCATTGGTTTGAGGAAGGCTAGTCTCCAGTATCCCTAACAGATGGGCAGCATCTGGAATATACTTAGTGACTCCTGTCTCCCACAGTGTGAGGGGGCTCCTTCCCAGGCCTCTCTTTCTTTGTGTTGCGCTGAAATAGGCTTCATTGACACTGCCCTGTCTGTTCTCTGGAGCAACCCACAGAGTCCTTCCGCCCTTATACATAATGGCCCTCTAATTGCAAACTCTGTCATGTCTCTCCTCAGTTTCTCTCCAGACCATCCTCAGGTGCTTGTCCATTCTTGCTTTCAAGTCTTTCACCCTCCTTGCTGTCTCCTGGAAGCTCTCAAATAGTATTTCCCAAACTTTGCTTTGGAATACTGGGTGAGGTATTAATAGTTATTGCTTTAAAACAGAGAGTTGAGCATGAGGAGATTAGGTTCCATGGCCAAATAGGTTTGGAAAAGGCAATTTTATTTGTCCATGTCCATCTTGACCTATTGTACCAGAAATGAACAAGTTCTTAAGTATGATTTAAGAATGAATTGTATGTATAATGAAGCTATTTTTTAAAATTAGGCATTCAGTAGTTGATAGTTCAGCCTAAGATGGCATCTGTCTTTTTAGCAGCCGTGGCACAGTAATGACTCAGATTGAATCTGCAGTCAGATTGGTCATCTTTAGACTTCCTGCTGTCAGTTCAGGACTTCCCCTACCTTGTATTTTTCTGAGGTCTGTTATTTTACTAGACTTGTATAGAGCACAGGAACTAACGCTTCTTTCTCAGGTATTGTGTGTCTTACAGAATAAAATCAGCTTGTAAAATGAACATTCCTTAAAATCCTTAAAATATATTTAATTTTGGTGCTTTATTCCCCAGAAGGAATACAGTTAGAAGCTCAGTGATTTAAATACTCTGTTCCTTGGAAGACCAGCAAATAAAGAGATTTCAAGTCAGTAGCTCCTTCACTGTGTGATCTTTGTGTTTTATAGGTGATTTTTTCAGTTCCTTTGACTTCTCCTTAGTAGGCATTTCTCTGAGGCTCTCAATTAATTCTCACAGTTTCTTCCTTAAGATTATCATTGCATCCAGTACCCCCAGCCTGCCTGGCCAAGTTAATGATGCATTTATTTCACTTTTTCACTTGTCAGGAAATCCTTAAAATCATGGTTGTGTTCTTTTCATAGGATTCAGGCGTGAGTACTATAACTGTGAAAGGCACCAGGAGCTGAGATCCACTGAGAGGAGAACACAGTCATGTTTCTCCCTTCAGTCATTCCCAGGTTACGTGACAGTCACTGGGCTGTTCACATTGTTCGTGTTCACGAGCGCACTCTCTCTCTCTCCCCTGTTTTTTTTCCTGATTACAAAGAGTTGAATTCTTAGAAGCCTGACAGGTGTCATGCAGCTGCGGTACACGTGTTCTTTGCCATTTCTAGCTCTTCATTTCCTCTCTGAAGTTTTTTGAAGGAAATGATCTATCAAGTTTCTTTCAATATGAAAACTTTGTGCTTCTAATTTAGTGTTTACACAGAAAAAAAACGCTAATATTTGCGTGGTACTCAAATTTTTAAAAGCATTTCACAACAAATATTTCATTTGATCTTTAAACTTACACTAAGAGAGAGCAGAGTTATCCTTGCATTTTTGGATGAGGAAACTTGAAATTGACAGCTCAGGTGACTTGTCTAAGGTCTCAAAGCTAGTCAGGAAGCCAGAAACCAAAAGTTAAGTCTGGGTTTTTTTTGGCTCTAGTTTCCATGTTTGGCATGACATCTTAAGTTGTTTTACTTTTTAAATGTCCTTTTAAATGTTCCCTTTTTTTTTCAATGCTTAACAGTGGCTTTATTAGGTGAATGCTTGAAAGTATTCAACATTAAATTCAATTTACTTCACATGTTTGCAAACACATCATTAGCAATTCTTAACTATTTCAAATCAACTAATTTGAAGTACAGAAGGCTTGTTTTCAATTAACTCTTCTGAGGTGACACTAAGACTGAAAGAAACCTATGACTTGAGTCCAGGTCTCTAATAAACTCTATTTATTAATCTGTTTTATAATTATTTTCTAATGATATCAAGTTTACCTCTCTGACACTTATTGTTTTCATCTTGGACATTTCTCATTTCTGTGTATGTGTGTGTGTATCGAATACAATGAATTTTAGATCATTCCTTTTCCTTTTTGCTACCATATGATTGCATTAGCCAGCAATTCTTTTAAAACATTGCTTTGAAATTCTAAAAACTTGCTTTGGTACTTTGATTAAAGCCTAAGAGCAGCATTCAGATTTCCCTTTTTCATATTTCTAAATGGTAAAGCAAGATATTTAATTTATTAGTTACATATTATTTTACATTGTGTTATATCTTATTTATGGAGTCCACTTTTTTTGTCTTTTCCTTAGTTTGCTTAC
The DNA here is from genome assembly GCF_028564815.1 of Eubalaena glacialis. Classification (NCBI taxonomy): domain Eukaryota; kingdom Metazoa; phylum Chordata; class Mammalia; order Artiodactyla; family Balaenidae; genus Eubalaena; species Eubalaena glacialis. The sequence goes on along the minus strand of NC_083716.1, from coordinate 173,922,468 downwards.
TATTAGGGCATTGTTACAGAACAACAGTCAGTTAAGAATGTCTTAAAACTTTCTTCTAAATTGTCAGTGTTTGAAATGTGACATTTCAGTATCAGTAACTGTGGTACTTGTTACTCATCGCTGATGTGGCTATCTGATGACTAACCCAGTGTCTTCTGAGCCGCTCTCCCCCCCGCTCTGCCCTCCGCTCGTGCACTCCAGGTCCATTTGGTTGCTATGTCTCCCTCTACCACTGGCCTTTCCGTGTGCAGTTTTTGCCTAACAGTGTTCTTGCTTCCCACCCCCTTGGCCTACATTATACCTCTTCCTTCAGATTTCAGACCTTGCCTGACTCCCACCCCCTCCCCAACCAGGTTTCTTATTACAGTGCTCTTGGCCTGTACCTTTATTTCATAGCATTTATCTCAGTTTTGAAATTATTCATGTACTTACATAATTACTTAAATAAGGTACTTTCTTTCCTAATGGAATGTAAACCTCATGACTGAAGGAACCAGTTTGCCTGACGTGTTAAGTAAATCTGTACTGTATAAATGATAGCTGTGTTACCATTTACTGCCCTATGATGAGTTTTTACCATAATCTGAAACAAATGGGACTTTTCTAGTAAGTTGCAAAACCGCATTTGTGGGATGGCCGGCCATCTTCTAACCCAACTGTGGTCCTTTGTTACAACTCCATTTTCTTTCCTACCTGTTGTCCTTTTATGTCACTCCACCTTCTATTATCTTATCATTTCTGTCATAGTACAGTCACCAGCCTCCACTAAGAGTTCTCTGATATTAGAGTAAGCAAACAAAGGAGGAGGCCGAAAAAGGTAATATTAACAGTATGCTCTATAAATATAGTACTATATCATTGTTGGGTTTTTTGTCTTTACAGGATACAAACTGGCATTTAATTACTTAAAAGCAAAAAGATATGTGGATGCAATTGACGTATGTCACCAGGTAAAACTTAAATTTAGATTTCTTAAAATTTTTCAGATGCACTATTTCCTACTTTTAATTAATATCAAGATGTACATGAATAGAGATAGAAGACGTCATATTTTGGTTAAATGACTCATCAAATATATCTGGGAGATACTACCAGTTTTCAAAGTTTAGAAAATAAAGTTTACTTAAATTGAAAAAACATATGTTTTTAATTGGGCTCAAATAATAAAATGTTTACGTCAATTTAAAGAAAGAGGCTAGAGAAGCATGTTAAATAAAACTTAATCCTTAAGTCAGAAGATATCTCAGGATTATTATAGATTCTCCACGTCACTGTTCTGAGTAGAAGTTCTTATGTATGTGTCTAAGTCTGTTTATTAGAGGATTCAGATTTATAAATTAAAGAGGTATTTTTGTCATTTAGAAGTCATTCAATTACACTTCTGGAATTGATTCCTGACTAAATGATCCCTTGTTAAAAATGACAAATATTTAAGTTGCAGTTTTAGAATTTGCAGTTTCTTTATATACATTGTCACACTGATATTCCATATAAGACATTTTACTAAACATTATTGGGAGCTCCAAGAAAAGCTCCTTAGCAGAGAATTATGTAATGTGCCTTATCCCAGATAGCTGTGTGAGCATCATTATAGTAAATACTTGGCCCCAGCGATTGCTATTGATTACTGAGTCTCTGTGTAAGGCAGCATTTCACATTAAGGTTAAGGTTGTACATTAATGTAAAGTTATACATTAGAATCATTTGTGGAGGTTTTTTTTTTTAATGAATTTCCGCTACTCCTAGACTCAGTAGACCTGGAAATTTGTATGTTTCAGAATCATTCCAGGTAAATCTGATGTGTGCTCCTGGGTAAAAATAACTAAGGGTTTATTAAATATCATGCATAAATAGCTAAATTTTTTGAAGTATCTTAAATCATTGATACATAATTGTTTTCTGTAACTGATCTATTAAGGAAATAATTATATTTGTTATATTTTTCACGTGTAGTATTATATTCTACCTTTTCCATTTATTTGCTGTTAATAGAAGTGAGTCATCATGTCATACGCATCTCAGATATCACCTTTAAAAAGTGTTGTTATATTTGTAGTATTAATATAATGAAATATCAACTGTAATGCTGTTTCTAGTAAGTTGTGTGACTCCCCAGTTCTTGATAATGAATTACAAGTTCTTATGCTTTTGTTTTATTTTGTTTTTTTGTTTGTGTGTGTGTTTTTGCAGGTTCTCGAAGCACATCCAACTTACCCCAAAATCAGAAAGGATATACTTGATAAGGCTCGTACATCTTTAAGACCTTGAAAATTATTTTAGCTTTTTGAAGCAAGAAATGAAAAGAATCTGAGTTCTTCCAGTTCAAAATAGGTTTAAGCTAATACTTTGTAATAGAAAGCATACTTTTCTTTCTCCAGCAGAGGCTGCTGTTGTATATAAAGAGAAACACTATGTTAAATGGATGTCTTCCGATGGAGAAGGTGAATGAGAGCTGGTTTATTTAATTGACTCTCTTGATTAGGTGCAGATTTCGTGACTCTGTGGTAAAGATTATAACCCATTTCTATAAAAAATATTTTGTTAAAATCTTGGTAGTTAAGTATCCTATATCTTTTCTAAGAAACATTAGTTGTTTCTTTCAGGAAATACATTTACAATATTGTTGTTCTCTGTTAAACATTTTTGTGATAGTCTCTGTTATTTCAAAGGTTTGAGTAAATTTCCCTGTAGATATTTATGAAAAAGAAAATATATTTTTTAATAAATATTTTATAAATTTATGATTTGTATTCCTCTTGGAACTCAAAAGACATGGTGAGTTTTGCAAAATCAGGGTAGGCTCCCCATGTTAATGCGTAGTATTACAGAAAATGTGGCTTTCCTAGAAAAATCTTTGTGGAGAAGTATAAAGAGTGTGTGTGTTTTGCTTCTCTGTTGAACTGATTCTTCCTGCTCCCAATGCCTATGTGATCCTTTTAAGAAATAACCAGTACCTGAAATTAGTTTAAATAGGTAAACCTTTATAGCAATATTTAACCTTAGCCCAAAGACGAGGTCTTTTGGTGTAACTTTAGACGCTGTAGCATCTGGTGGAGAATATTTCTGGTCAGTAGGGACTCCCAAAGCACACCGTGTGAAAGCAGCTGCAGACCCCACTCTCCCTAGAATCCCTGCCGCCACCCTGGGAGAGCACTCACTCTTTACACTGAATTTAACCTAATCTTCATAAACTCAATTCTTAACATCATTTTTAGTATGTTATCTATACCTTTTTCAGTTGCCTTTAAAAATACAATAAACACAGTCTTCAATTTTAATTGCATTTTCAATAAACAGTATTTTTCAAAGTCCCTTGCTTTTCCTTAAGTACCTCATGTTTATTTCTTTTGAGCTACATTCTAGTTTCTGATCACTTCTCCAATTTTCCAGAGTCCTTTTAATTCCAATTATATGTTATAAAATTCTAGTCATTCTTTTATGTATGGCATTCCATGAAAATGTTTAATAAGTAGAGCATTTATGAAACATTTCATGCCTGTTAAAACGCTTTCACATGTCTTATTACATTTATCCCCCAGTCCTATAATATAGACATTATTATCCCTGTTTTATAGTTCTGGCACTGTGACAGATTATCTCTTTCTCTATAACCTTTCAGCCTGAATGGGCATTGTTAAAGACGTGATATAACAGAATACCCTTAGCAGTTCCAGTGAGCCTGCATCATGGAATGCTAGAATCATGGAAGTTGGATAGAGAAAGTAGAACATCTCTTCTCCCAGCAAGACATTTCCAAATCAGTTTTCCTATCTGTAAAATGAGTTTGTTTTTGTTTCTTACGCAGCCACTTATTCTGCCATTTGTTAGATACTATTCTAGAAACTTTCTTTAAATTAGGTCTTTTATTTCTCAGTCAGCTCTCCAGAGAGATAGTATTTTTTCAGATGATGAGGCTCAAACTAAGTGATTTGCCCAAGGTCAGAGAAGAATTGTCAGAGCCTGGATTCCACACCAGCCTTTCCTATATTAAGGTGCCTTCCATAACTAAGAGAGATGGTGTCTATAAGAAAAATTCTTTTATCTGCATCTGGCTAACAGATGAAGCTGAGTGTTCTGTCACAGAGGTGGCTAGGTAATGAGGAACAAGAAGAACTGAGCGGAATGAACGTCCTTACAAATGTGGCAGCTTCCAACGAGAGTTGTAAGTGAGGAGCAGTGTAGTGTAGCAGCGAAGAACATGGCTCTGAAGTCAGACCGGCTTAGGTTTCAAGTCTGGCCTTACTACTTTCTCAAGTTACATAGGCTCTCTGAGCCTCGTTTTGCTTTTCTTATCCATAAAGTAACGTATCGGGAGAATAACCTTCCTCGGGTTGTTGTAAGAATTAAGTGAAAGAACGTACATAAAACCTAATGAATCTAACTCACTTGGGCTCTTAATAAATAGTAGCTCTACTTACTTATTATAAACCGAACAGGGTCAAGTAGTAGTTGCAATTGAGAAGAACCTTCACAGAAGAAAAGAGACAATGCAGGCAAAGGTGAGATGGAGAGGACTAGTCAGTTCCCCTAGAAGCACAGCCGTACAGGAGTCAAGATTCTCATTCATTGTCTCCCTCCCTCCTTCCCTCTCTCTCTTGCTCCCCTCCCCCACCAGAAATTATGTTGCACTCTTTACATGCGTAAATCTCACTTCATCCATCTCGAACAGACTTTTGACCTTCTCTCCTCTGCTGGAATTCTCTCCCTAATCCCCGCTTACTGTCTCCAAGCTTCCCTCTCTAGGCTTATTCTTTCTTTCATTCAGGTACCAGTTTATTATCACCTCCTCAGAGGCCCTGTCCATGCCCAGGCCAACACTCTAAAGTAGCCATCATGTCAGTCTGTACCCTGTCACCCTTGTTAAACTCTCTATTTAGCACTAACTAATCTCTGATGTTTTTCTTGTTCACATGCCCAAGATCGCACATCCAGGAAAGCTGGAACTCAAACTGAACTACTGCTTGAAGGAATCAGTGCCCGTGGCATGTTCAGTGATAGTTTGGGGCCCACACGGAGGACGGGGAGGGAGGGACACCACATGAATGAATTTTCTGTGCATTTGGGGTTTGAATACCACCACCCTCATAGTAAGGAAGCATTTTTAAGTTCAATGCCCTTTGACATTAGGCCAGCTAGTATGGTGAACTGGGTCCCAAAAGGAAACCGCTCTCTCTCCCATAAGTCAAGAAGCTAGAGCAATTCTGGAAGGGTTTTATGTATGGACAGCTGAGGAAGCTAGGTTAAACTTTGCACTAGGATAGATGATAGAATCACTATGGAAACCAAAAGACCGGTTAAGACTGACAGGAACTCTCCTAGTTTGGGTCTGGAGATAAGTGAAGAGCCTTATAACAGGATCATATTAACAGTGCTAGTGCTGATAAAGTAGCAAATGCTTTTATGTTTTATTTTGGTTTTTGTTTTTAATGGAAGATTGGCAACAGTGCAAGAAAACCACCACATTCACCCTTTCCGAAGGGAATTTGGCAGTATGGATTTAAGATTCTGTCCTTTGACCAAGTAATCCCACTTAGAGAAATTTATCATAGGGGACATTCAGAAATTTCCTCAAAGTTTTTTGGTTTAAATAAACATAGAAGCAAAAAGCTTGGGTTTTTTGGTTATTGCCAGAACATTCAACATAAATGAAGTGGTCAAATATATTAGTTTACCCAATAATGGAGTCCTATGTAGTCATCAAAAACTGTTTTCAAAGATTTTTTCTTTTTTTCCTATTTTTTAAAGAATTTTAAAAGATTTTTAACTGCTAAGATTCTCACAAAATAAGTGAAAATGCAAGAAACATAACTGTTCGTATAACATTAATTTGCAAAAGAATATAAATAGATGTATATGTAAGATACACACACACAACTAAATGAAACTAACCCAATTTTTAACAGTAGTTATATCTGAGTGATGAAAAATTTGCCATTTTTCAAGTTAACTGCAAGGAACACACACTAAAAATAAGGATTTCCCCCCTTTTTTTAAAAAAAAAGAATAGCTTTCTTAAAGATGAATAGAAAAACTCTTAACACCCACACTTTAATGGTTTGTACAAAATGTAATCTGGTTTATTTCAGTTGTCAGAGAAAAAGATTCAAGAAGGAGAAGATTGAAAAAGACTGCCAGAAAATGGCAATAGGAGAGTGGCGATAGCAACAGTAATAGGAGAGCACAGGAGTTACTGAGGGAGAGAGGAGTACCTCTTGTCAAGGTGAGTGAAGAGTACAGTCCTGCAACTGCAGAAAAAAACCAGTTCTCTGCACTTTCCATGATTCTAGTAACAGAGTTTTAACGATGATCCTACCAAATATAACTAACAAGAAGCCGGAGGAAATACCTGAAATCACACAGGGCCACAACGTGTAGTTGTGTCGTGTGAGCCCTGGACAGAGTGACCCACCCAAGGGGGTAGCAGAGGAGCAGAAGCTAGCACTCTGGGTCTCACAACTGCAACTGCACCCCTTTGGAGGAAGAGGATCCCTTACTAATTTGAACAAAGTTTGAATGAAAGGTGAGGAACTAGAGACAGAAGAGAAAAATGTTTGGCTATAGGGCTGAGGGTAAGGGAGCAATAGAGTGATGGCTACAGAGGTTTATGGAAGGGTTTTTGTTTTCTGTTTTTCAAGACAGGAGCTACTTGAGCATCTTGGAATATTTATGGGGAAAGGTCAGTAGATATTGAAGGTATAAGACAGAGAAAAGGGGGAAGCCTGAGTAGGAAAAGGGGTCCAGGGGATGGTTTAGAAGAATTAGAGTTCAGAGGGATGTGTGATTTTTGTAAAGGGAGTAAAGGAACAAAATGTAACTGTAGAAAGAGGTATTACATATAAAGGTGGGCTTAGGAGCCCGTATGCTGATTTGCTCCGTCAGTTTTATAATAAAGTGGACTTTGACCTAAAGGCAGTACCACTCTTTCATATGCATGGAATTTGGGGGCCTCTGTTTTCCTTGAGCTCTGAAGTATTTTCACTTACTTCCAGGTTCCTGGTTGTGGTTGCTGGAAGTCTGCCTGCCAGATTAGAGGGGGGGTTACTGTAACATCATAAATCATAGTTACGAGCAAAAAAGTGTTACCCACCTTTTAATCCTCTTCTTAAGAACCAGATGTTTTCTAGAGAAATGCCTGACTCTACACTCGGCCTTATAGTGCACGTAAATGGATCTGGCACGCTGCCCGTAAAACAATTTGATCCCATAAACGAGGAAAGCTGAGTAACGAGCAGATTCTAAATGTCTTCCTTCCGAGTGGTACAACCTTAGAATCTATGGCAATCTTTAAACGAGGCTGTTTTCAAATAGTGTGTATGTTATGTTTATCTTTCTTCAAACAAATTCTTTTGGCAATGTAACAGAAACTCTGTTTCAAAAAAACAAGTGTATTTTAAGAAAGTAATTACTATTTCAGTTTCCGCCAGAGGCAGGCTAGTTTTATTTTTAATGGGTAAATGATGTAAGAACCTTAAAAAAAAAAAAAAAAAAACTTGAAACACTAAGAACAGGGCTGGGAAGTATTCAGTAGTATCCTCACTTATAATGGGTAATAGGTCCTGTTTCACAGGTAGAGATTAAACTTTTTATGGAAAACACACTAAGCTTAAAGAACACTGGAGGAAAAAATGTGCTAAAATGCTAAGCAGTTACATAAATGCTCCTTTCAACCGTTTAAGTTAAATACTTGAAGTTGCTCTAGTCAATGAATGAAAACTCCCTGACATATACTTTCTTGACAAGTTTCCAGCCAATTTTTCACATTAAGTCACAGATTGCAGAGGATAATTTGAGGGGGATACGGGGATTGGGGAAAGTCCAGGATATTGAGAACACGCAAGAGCAAAGTTAAAATGATGGCGCGCAGACCACACAGAGGTCAGGGGAAGAAATGTGACCAAGGAGATGTGTCTGGGTCCTGATGTCAGTTCTCTGTGCTGAACAAGTAACTCTACTGTCTCTTATGAAGTGTAATATCTTTTTTGTGTGAGTGAGCTTACTGCTGTTTCCACAGATTTCTTAAAGTGTAAATATTCATTACTTCAGTTCCAATAAAAATTGGGTTTTTTCCACACACACAAAAAATTTTTGGTTAATTTTTCATTTGGAAATCATTTCAAACTTAAAGAAGTTTCGTGAATAAGAAGAGTACAAAGAGCACCCACATGCCATTTACCCAGATACATACTACAATATTGTTAGTATTTTACCTCATTTGCATCTTCTCTGTGTATATACAAATTTTATATATACATTTATACACACACACATATACACACCTATACGTAAAATGTTTTTTCTGAACATTTTGAGAGTAAGTTGCATACATCATACATACCTCTGTAGTCCAAAGTACTTCATTGTGTATTTCATGAGAATAGGGATATTCTCCAGTTTAATGACAGTACAGTTATGAACATCAGTTAATTCAACATAGATACAAAACTTTTAATCTGCCACTATTTACCGCCAACTGATCCAATAATATCCTCTACAGCATCTTTTCCCTCCAGTTGGGTTCCATTCTAGGATTGGGTATTGCATTTACTTGTCATGTCTTTAGTCTTGTTTAATCTGGAGCATTTCCACAGCCTTCCTCTGTCTTTTATAAAATAGCTATTTTTGAAAATACAGTCCTCTGCTCCCCCCCCCCTTTTTTTTTAATTTGAGTGTTCCTTTGTTTTGGATTTGCCTGATATTTCCTTAAGATTCAATCTGAGTTGAGTGTTTCTGGCCATAATACTGTATAAGTGATGTGGTGTCCTCATGGTATCACGTCTGGAAACACACAATGTCCACCTGCCCTCATTGGAGACATTAATTTTGATTACACAAGTCAAACTTTTCTACCATATAATTGTTATTTTTCCCCTTGCAACTAATAACCAATCTGTGAGGAGACACTTTAAGATCTTACAAATATTCTGCTTCTTCAAAAATTTCCCCTAGATTAGCCTGATTCCTGTCTGATCTAATATTCACCATGATGATTATAAATGATGATATTCTAACCTCACCACTTTCTCCACATGTTCCAACCAGTCAGCCCTTAGCATTTTACTATAAGCAAGAGCCCCTCCTTTGCTTATTTATTATTCTTTTTACTTTTTTACATATTTATTATTTAATATCATATGTGTTCATGAATTCCTATTTTTTCATTGGTTCATAATTCATTAATGCCTTTAATTATTTTGGTGCTCAAATGGTTTCAGATTTGGCCAGCAGGACCACTTCAAGTTGGCTCCTTTGGTGTCCTTGTGACTACCCCTATCTTTTTCTTTCTTTCTTTTCTTTTTTTTTTTTTCTAAGCATGTTCCTACTTTCTAGCATAACAAAATATCCCAGGTTCAACTTTTAATTACCCTGTCCCAGCCCTGGAATCAGCCACTTCTCTGAGGAGCCCTGGTTCCCTTTAGTGGGGCAATGGTATTAGAGATCAAGAACTTAGTGTAAGGTGTGTTCACTGCCACTAGGGTGAATTGTTTCTAAACCCTTTCAGCAAATAGAAAACATATGCATGTATATATGCACTCACATGCATACATACACATATGTATGTGCACACATATACATGCATACACAGGTATAAGTACACACATACTGAAACATGTTTCAGAAATCACAAATTTACACCAATTCCTCCAAATCCAGTTTATCACCATAGGGTTCTTTCTTGTGTTCCCCCAGTTTTCATTTGTATGTCCCTTCTTCCACAGTGAGACCCTGAGTCCCAGCAACTTCATCATATTTGTTCATTTCTTCAGTCTTATAATCCACCTAAAATAGTTTCAAACTTGCTTCACCCAAATGCTCACAACAAAAAAAAACCTACCAAAAAGAACTCAGGATTTGTCTCCCACTTTTCCCAGTACCACCAATTTTGATTGATTTTGATGTTTACAAATTTAACAGCATATTTTAAAATGTTACCATAAGCCTTTCCCAGTGGTATGAGATATTTTAAAAATCAAACCAAATAATTTATTGATGACAGGAGGGTGTGTCTGCTCCATAGACCAGCTTTGAAGTTTCCTTCCAAATATTCATCTACTTGCAAAATAAATACCATCCCTTCCCACACCAACCAGTATCATATTAACGATGCAGTAGCAAGAAAAATAGTAGGAGACTCTGGAGCTTAAGCAAAACATCATATGCTAAGGATTGAGAGTTAAGATTTTTTTAAAAATACGTAGTAGATATATATGATCATAAATGGATTTATTTTTGTTTGCCCTTAGGTATTTTCAGACCCTTTGCTGTGATAGTTTACATGGCAGTTACAAACATCTCTAAAAACATAGGGAAATTTTCTTCTTAGATTTTTCAAAATACTAGTTTCTGGTTTATAGCAACTAACACCATTTTACCCTCAACCTGCTTTTTCAAACTGCTGCCTTTTTTCATTGAGTGAATCCTGGTCGTTGAAAAATTCAGGTTTATTTCCCCTATTCTTTATTTTTGTATTTACATCTTATATCTATTTTCTTGAGTCCTATGGCCTCACAAAATGCTTTTGAATAGCAGAGCTGCAGAGATGATGGGGAGGTCAGCTATGTTAATTTCAAAGTGCCCCAGTCTTCAGTGTGAGGTTGCCTAGCAACCCATCACTCAGGCCTCCTTTGTGGATGCGAGAAGAGGAAGCAATTCTCCTATACACTCTCAAGCCGAGATGGTTTTATAAAGTGAAAAACCTTTTGCAAAGGCTTCAGCACAACCCCTGTCTCTCCGTTTCTGCCCACTTTGTGCACTTCACACATGATAAGAGAAATGGTCCACCTTTTGATGCCTTAGATCTGATACAGATATAAAATGGAGCTATACATGCTACGGTCAAACGGTGGAAGTGACCTGTATCCCTATGTTAAGCTGAAACACATTAATTAAATCTCTCGTCATCCCTTTTCTTACATGAAAGCATACTTTCCCCTCAAGTTCTAAAAGGCAGTTATGTTAAATGAAACTGCAACTGCCTGCTGAGCATCAGTTACCATAGCGACGTGAGGCAGGAGTATTTTTCTCCTTAGGCACAGGATGGCTGAAGTGTGTGCAATCAAGGACTCAAGCAGCATGCTGACGAGAAATCAGGCATCTGGGAAGAATCTGCTCTATTCCCTTTTCTCCACACTAACTTGAAAAAATAAATAACCCCTCTGCTATTCCCCCAAAGCTATTAGCTTTTTAGAAGTGAACTTCAGTGGGTGGCAGAAGTGCCCTACCTTAGGGCATATAGGAAAAGGGAGAACAATGACACATGCCAGTAAAGTCCATGTGAACAGCTGAGCCACGTAGAGATGAGTGCTATAGAAGATAAGCTGCCCTCTCAGACATTCTGAAAATACACAGCGAAAATAACAGCTAGAAATCCATGTATTTCCACACTGTAAAAACACTGATGTACAATTTTTGAACCGTTTATGATCCCCTGAACTTATTTGCTAGGCAGCCAGTGCTATTCAGGAGCACATTATGATTCAGATCCATATTGGTCTGTGAAGAGTCTATAACTGATAGTTAAATCAGGTATAAGGCAAAACGCTTTGTGCCATTCTCACTTGCCTCCAAATATGGTTGAGAAGAGAGAGGCAGTATAGCATAGTGAGCTTTGTAGTCAGACAAGCTGGCTTAGCATTCTCTGCCACTTATCAGCAGTGTGATTTGGGGAAAGTTCCTTTCGTTCTCTAAGTCCCAATTTCCTAACATTTAAAATGGGAATAAAAAGAGGATTGTTGACAGTGTGAAATAAGAAAATATATGTAAAAAAAAATATGTAAAGCAGTTGGCATTAATAAGGATTCAAACACTGATGACAGCTGGTGTTATGAACTTGGCTTATCAATCACAGTGTTCAATCATTTTTGAACACCTGGGCCACACCCAGCATTGTGCTTTATGTGTGAGGGATATTGAGGTCCCATCAAAAAGAGGGCAGCCAAGTTTGGGGATGCCTACTGCTGGTTATTCACCCTTTGGACACTTCAATTTGGTACATCATTCCCACCAATATTCTGTCCATACTGACGTGGCACTCCTCATGGTTTTCCTCCAAGGCCAATTCACGGGGAAAAGTCTCACTGCTACTTTACAGCTAAATTTTGCTATTTTACCCAAACTGGTGTTACCAGCACCCTCAGTCACCATAGACTGGAGATCACCTTCCAAGGGCAGAGTTAAAATAACAGGCAACCACCAGAGAATGCACTTCCAAAAGATCTGCCAAACTGTTTTCAACAATGAAACAACATGGAAAGTATATGAACTCCCAAAGTGGCTATCTTGGACTCTCTTTTCTGGCAACGGTATACCTTCTGGTGATTTACTAACAAATCATTGACATAATTCTTAAAAGTATAACCTCTTAATTCAGATCATTAGTCTAACCCCTTTATTTTAGACATAAGGAATGGAGCTCAGGGACATTGATTTATCCAGTTCATATGGATATATGCGTATATATACATATACATACACACATGACACTACACAGACATGCATACACATAAATATACACACATATATATAAAGAGAGAATAAGTTCTATAGATTTTTTTTCATGTTTATCTCAAAGTCAATTCCAAGCTCCTCATTATTAATAGTGACTACAATTTGCAAGTAACAGAAACCAACATAAGATGGCCTGAGTTATGTGTAAAAACCCAAGGATCATGGAGGCTTACTAAGGTCTGCACGGAAGCTAAGAGGCAGGAAGCAACTGGAACCAGGGACTGGAATGTCTGCTGCTTTGGGCATTTCTGTATTCATCTGTTCACCCATTTACTAAGTCAGGTCATTCAACAAATACTCACTGAAGACCGAGTCTGTGCCGGACGTTGAACCCTCACTGAGCAGACATGTTCTTCACCTCTCACAGATATTTCACTGCTCCCATCCGTGTTACAAATTTAGCCATATGCAGTGACTCAAGTATACAGTCCCTTAGCCTGGACCCCACCTCACTCTGGTGAGGAGGGTGGGCACCCAGTGAAACAAGTCGCTTAGATCTACCTCTATGGATCAGAAAATTGCTGGGCAGACAATCCCACAGGCTCCTCTACAAGCATGTCATCTGATCCCTTTGCACCTCTCCCTCCAAAGTACTTAAGCCAGTATTTTTTTTAAAAAAAAAGTACCCAGGCACTAGCATAGCTGACCAACTACACAAAAAAAGCACAAATTTCAGTTAAAAAATGGAGAAAATAAATTTCATTAATAAAATAATTTTCAATGTAGTAAATTATTCATTCAAAATCATTCTTCTGCCTGTTTTCTTTCTACCAGATGTCTAAAAAACCCAAACCCGGACATATAAAGGGCTGTACTACTTCAGTTTAACCAGGAGATTAGTGGAGTCTGTATTGTCGAGAGTCTCAACAACTTGGTAACTGCCTAGGCCAGTACTTCTCCAAATCAGGGAGAAAGCCTCCATAAAGACCCGTGCTTCTCCAACTTGATTAGTAAGCTATTTCAAAATGTATGTTGATAATATAACAGGACTTTTGACCTTTATATTCCTTCCTCTGTGCAAGTTGACTCTTAAATTTACACATTATTATCAGGTAAAAGGAAGCCATTAACCATTATCCCAGCTCATTGAAAGACAGGGAGATGCTGGGAGGGGAATAAATCAGGCTGGATCCATAAAGTGCTATAGGATTCCTTGTTATGCCATCCCATTAAGTGTCTAGGACTCCCCCCTTCTCTCCCCCTACCTGCCTTCTTTTTCTTTTTTTTTTTTTTAAGAATGTCCAACTTGGGTAGTACTAACTGTATACTATTCTAAGAGATTTACATGTATTAACTACTTTAATCCTCAAAACAACCCTGTGAGGTAGGTGCTATGATCTCTATTTTGAAGTTGAGGAAACTGAGTCAGGAGAGGGCAAGTAACTCAGCCAAGGCCACAGAGATAGGAATGGATGGAACTAGGGTTAAGACCAAGGCAACCTGGCTCCAGAGGCTATGTTCTTAACCCCAACTCCAAATCACCTCCCTTGCATACAGTTTATCCAAAACAAACATATAGCTTGCAGCCAACTCAAAATGTGCCATGCCACTGGTAGACAGGGAAAGCCCAGACACATTTCTAACATGAACAATCCAAAGACTTCATCATTACCTGCCTTCTTTTTCTTGAGCTTACATGTGTCCTGGGGCATTGTGAGGTAAGGGTAAGTTAGAAACCAAGCAAAATTTAAGGAAATGGATAGGAATCATTTTTTCAGGGAGGACCCAAACAAGATGTTAGCTGATGGAGTGAAATCTTCAGGAGAAGCAGAAGGCAAGTACAGCTAACTGAGCCCCAGGAGCAGGAGATGCTCATTTGGATAAAACTTAAGGCTTCTCTGCTCAGTGAGCAGAGACAGTGATATCTCTGCTCCTATGAGTAGGACCATAACTTGCCAGCACACACTTGGGCAAGAATATTGCAAGGTTGCCCAGGGTCCCATCTGCATAGTTATAACCACCACCCCTTGCCCCTTCTCCCTCACCCCCTTACTCATATATACATGGTGTTTTCCTCTCTCTTCTTCTTGTCTGTCCCCATCCTAGAACCCCTTCCTTTCCTGGAGTGAAGCCCTGTGCTTTTTTCTGTTTCTGTTCAAGATATTTTCTTGATGTCCCAAATTCTCTTGTTCTAGCCAAAGTATTTTGTCCTCTTTCATATAACTAATCTAAAAATGAAAATCTCTTTAATATTCAGATTTTTAAAATAATAAACCTTGATGGCACATCAGACCCCAAATCTAATCAATGACGTGAACAACAACAAAATGTCTACTTTTGCTCAAGTAGCAGGAGGAGCTTAAAATCCCAACTCATTGAGTGAAGTTAGGAAAGAAGAACAGAACAGTTGGTTCTGAATTAAAATTGTAACAGGAATGGAATATCTACAATTCAAAAGATATTACTAAAGAGTCAGAAAAGTAAAAAGTGTGCTTTGAAGAGTTCCTGTGTCATGCTGGCCTTCTTACATCAATCATTTCCTTCCTTCTTTCATGTAGATAGATGGGCGCTGCCTGTCCTGGACTTCTACCTGTCATCAGCAGAACAGGACCATCTGGAGTCAGAACAGATCATCAATCCTTCCACACATCCAAGTTACTTTTTTTTAATTAAAAAAATATAATACAACTGAGAAGACATTGTCAAATTCCTCTGGTGGTTCTGTCTGATTTCTGTTAGGGATCCATGACAACTCAGAGTGATGTGAGTGATGCCATGATATCAGGGCAAAAGCCCTGCCTTAGGAGTCTGTATTAGTTTCCTATTGCTGTCGTAACAAATCACCACAAACTGAGTGGCTTGAAACAACACAAATTTATTTTCTTAGACTTCTGGCTTCCAGAAATCTAAAATGGGTCTTATACAAGGGGAGAAAATCAAGGTGGCAGTAGAGCTGTTCTTCTTCTGGAGGCTCTAGGGAAGAATTTGTTCCTCGATGCTCCCAGCTTCTAGAGGCTGTATGCATTCTTTGGCCCATTGTCACATGACTGACCTCTGCTTCCATCATCACATCTCCTCTGACTTTCCTGTCTCCCTCTTTCCCTAATAAGGACCCTTGTGATTATATTGGGTCCACCTGGAAATGCAATATAATCTCTGCATCTCAAGGTCCTTAACTTGATCATGTCTGCAAAGTCCCTTCTGCCATGTAAGTTAACACATTCATAGGTTCTGGGGATTAAGATATTGATATCTTGGCAGGGTGGGGGTTGGATTTCTCTGTCAGCCACATGGTCTGACATAATCGGAGGCTTTACTTCCTGGAAATCAGAAAGACTGATTTCTAGTCCATGATTAGGAATTTCAGTCAGAGGAGTGCATGGGGATTGTTGGTGTCTGGGTTTGACCTTGGCTTACTTGACTATAGTCCCAAATCCTGGCCCTGGACTATAGCATTTTACAATGAGGAGCACTGGCTTTCAGTTAGACTAACCTGGGTTTTCATCTCCACCACTTAGGAACTCTGAGAACTTGGGCAAGCCCCTTGGCCTCTCTGAGCTTCAATTGTCACCTCTCTTTTATGGGATGTTTTAGGAGAAACAGACTCAGACAGAGACTTGCCCACATGAGTGCTCTTGGGAGTAACACTGGTAAGGGAGTGAGGGAAGCAGGATTGGACTGGGATGAAGTCATAAGACAGGCTCCAGCTGGTCCCACAGGAACTCTGTTGCTGGGATGACCCTTCAGCATTGTCTCCCTGTAGGGCAAACGAGCCAGGCGTTGTTACCACCTGCCACGGCTGGGACAAGGGTGAGGAGAGAGAGGCACTCACCTCAAGGACAAAATTTAGGGGTGCCAAAAACTCAGTAACCAAGATAAATGATATTTTATTGCACTATTTTTAAAAATATAAGTTAATGCAAAATTCCACAATGAACAAAATACTGAACATATTGAGTAAAGACAGAATAAGTAAGAGTGCTGTGCAGGGTCACAAATGATCCTCCAGCAAAAGGATGAATCTGTCATTACTGATATTGTCTTTACTTAAAATTGTGATATTTTGAGCATTATGGACTGTTTTCATTTTTGATTTTTAAAAATAGTTCATTAAAATATTATTTATCTTGATTTGAGTTTTTTGACACTCCCTTAAATCTAGCACTGAGGCCTATTCCTCACTTGCTTCACTCTCCTACTGGCCATGTGTTGTGTGCAGGCTGCCCCTCCCCTCCCTCCAGGAGGGGAGACGATCTTAGGCCAAGGATCATTCCTGGGGCTTAGCTGTAAGCTGTAAGCCATCTGCAGCCAACACTCCTGGCACCTGGGGAAAGTAATACCTTGATCCTGAATAGGGAGATGGGACCTACCACAGCATCCACTGGCAGGATGATGACACCTACCTATAAGGAGGTTGCTTTGTCATATAGTTTTTCCCCCATTGGGATAGAAAGATAGCCATGCAGCACTTGTGTGGCTACTAAAGCTAATTGTTTCAGATGCTAGTGAATGTGGTCACAGCCAAACCTTGGCCTGACCTCTTCCTTCCACCTTCCTGACAGCCAAACTATGTGAGTGAAAGGTCCAGATTATTTACTTGGACCTGAGTCTGCCATTAATACTACTGTCAACATATGGCTTTGATTTATGGTTTATTAGCTTTGGTTAGAATTGCTGAGCAAATATGCTAAAGTGAAACTTCTCTATCCCAGGGCCTGACTAGACCCTTACTCCCAGACAGCCTCCTTATGCTAGTGATCACAACCAAGTGGTGGATAGGCATAACTACTTCATTGCTACAAGAAAAAAATATATAGATATAGATGATATAGATATAAGTATCAGTCAAGGTGCAAGCCCTACCAAATGTGGGATCATGAATGCCCTTGGTGAATCTAGACTATACACACCATGTTCTAGAAACTTGTTAGCCTGGCATGAAGTAAAAATATAAATTCTTTTTCTTTGTTCAAAGATTACTGATTTTCAAAATGGGAAGGGGTTTATAACCCCTGGGGTTGAGTCAGAATCCCCTGAGGAATGTGTTAAACTCCACCATCCCTTCTCAACTTCCCAATGAACTAACAGCCATAAAAGGAGAAATTGATGGCAACACAATAATAGTGGGGGACTTTAAGACCCCACTTTCATCAATGGACAGATCATCCAGGCAGAAAATCAGTAAGGAAACACAGGCCTTAAATGACACATTAGAAGAGATGGACTTAATTGATATTTATAGAGCATTCCACCCAAAAGTAGCAGAATACACATTCTTCTCAAGTGCAAATGGAACATTCTCAAGGATTGATCACATGCTAGGCCACAAAGCGAGCCTCGGTAAATTTAAGAAAATGGAAATCATATCAAGGATCTTTTCCAACCACAGCACTATGAGATTAGAAATTAACTACAAGAAAAAAACTGTAAAAAACACAAATATGTGGAGGCTAAACAATATGCTACTAAACAACCAATGGATCACTAAAGAAATCAAAGAGGAAGTCAAAAATACCTAGAGACAAATGAAAACTAATGCACAATGATCCAAAACCTATGAGACATAGCAAAAGCAGTTCTAAGAGGGAAGTGTATAGCAACATATTCTTACCACAGGAAACAAGAAAAAGCTCAAACAAACAACCTAACCTACACCTAAAGCAACTAGAGAAGGAAGAACAAACAAAACCTAAAGTTAGTAGAAGGAAAGAAATCATAAAGATCAGAGCAGAAATAAATGAAATAGAGTTGAAGAGAACAATACAAAAGATCAATGAAACTAAAAGATGGTTCTCTGAAAAGATAAACAAAATTGAAAAACCTTTAGCCAGACTCATCAAGAAAAAAAAAGAGAGGGCTCAAATCAACAAAATTAGAAATAAAAAAGGAGAAGTTACAACAAACACCACAGAAATAAAAGGATCATATGGAACTACTACAAGCAACTATATGCCAATAAAATGGACAACCTAGAAGAAATGAACAAATTCTTAGAAAGATACAATCTCCCAATACTGAAATAGGAAGAAATAGAAAACATGAACAGACCAATCACAAGTATTGAAATAGAAACTGTGATTTCAAAACTCCCAACAAACAAAAGTCCAGGACCAGATGGTTTCACAGGCAAATTCTATCAAACATTTAGAGGAGACTTAACACCTATCCTTCTGAAACTATTCCCCAAAATTGCAGAGGAAGGAACATTCCTAAACTCATTCTAAAGGCCACCATCACTGTGACACCAAAACCAGACAAAGATACCACCAAAAAAAGAAAATTACAGACCAGTATCACTGATGAACATCAGTGCAAAAATACTCAACAAAACACTGCAAAGCTATATCCAACAATACATTAAAAGGATCATACACCATAATCAAGTGGGATTTATCCCAGGGATGCAAGGATTCTTTAATATCTGCAAATCAATCAGCATGGTGCACAAAAAATTGAAGAATAAAAACCACATGATCATCTCAATAGATGCAGAAAAAGCTTTTAACAAAATTCAACACCCATTTATGATAAAAACTCTCCAGAAAGTGGGAATAGAGGGAACCTACCTCAACATAATATAGGCCATATATGAAAAACCTACAGCTAACATCATACTCAATGGTGAAAAGCTGAAAGCATTTCCTCTAAGATCAGGAACAAGACAAGGATGTCCACTCTCACCACTTTTATTCAACATAGTTTTGGAATCCTAGCCACAGCAATTAGAGAAGAAAAAGAAATAAAAGGAATCCAAATTGGAAAAGAAGAAGTAAACCTGTCACTCTTTGCAGATGACATGATAGTATACATAGAAAATCCTTAAGATGCTACCAGAAAACTACTAGAGCTCATCAATGAAGTCAGTAAAGTTGCAGGAAACAAAATTAATGCACAGAAATCTCTTGCATTTCTATACACTAACAATGAAAGATCAGAAAAAGAAATTAAAGAAACAATCCCATTTACCATCACATCAAAAAATAAAATACCTAGGAATAAACCTACCTAAGGAGGCAAAAATCCTGTAACTCTGAAAATTATAAGATGCTGATGAAAGAAATTGAAGATGAACCAAACAGATGGAAAGATATACCATGTTCTTGGATTGGTATAATCAATATTGTCACAATGACTATACTACCCAAGGCAATCTACAGATTCAATGCAATCCCTATTGAATTACCAATGGCATTTTTCACAGAACTAGAACAAAATATTTAAAAATTTGTATGGACACAAAAGACCCCGAATAGCCAAAGCAATCTTCAGAAAGAAAAATGGAGCTGGAGGAATCAGGCTCCCTGACTTCAGACAATACAACAAAGCTACAGTCATCAAAACAGTATGGTACTGGCACAGAAACAGAGATATAGATCAATGGAACAGGATAGAAATTACAGAAATACAACCATGCCCCTATGGTCAATTAATCTATGACAAAGGAGACAAGACTATACAGTGGAGAAAAGACAGTCTCTTCAGTAAATGGTGCTGGATAAACTGTACAGCTATATGTAAAAGAATGAAATTAGAACATTCTCTAACACCATATACAAAAATAAATTCAAATGGATTAAATATCTAAGTGTAAGACTGGACACTGTAAAACTCTTAGAGGAAAACATAGGCAGAACACTCTTTGACATAAATCACAGCAATATCTTTTTGGATCCATCTCCTAGAGTAATGGAAATAAAAACAAAAATAAACAAATGGAACCCAATTAAGCTCAAAAGCTTTTGCACAGCAAAGGAAACCATAAACAAAACAAAAAGACAGCCCACAAAATGGGAGAAAATATTTGCAAACGATGCGACTGACAAGGGGTTACTCTCCAAAATCTACAAACAGCTCATGCAGCTCAATATCAGAAAAACAAATAACTCAATCAAAAAACGGGCAGAAGACCTAAATAGACATTTCTCCAAAGAAGACATACAGATGGCCAAGAGGCACATGAAAAGATGCTCAACATTGCTAATTATTGGAGAAATGCAAATCAAAACTACAATGAGATATCATCTCACACCAGTCAGAATGGACGTCATCAAAAAGTCTACAAACAGTAAATGCTGGAGAGGGTGTGGAGAAAAGGGAACCCTCTTGCACTGTAGGTGGGAATGTAAATTGATACAGCCACTATAGAACAGTATGGAGGTTCCTTAAAAAACTAAAAATAGAGCTACCATATGATCGAGCAATACCATTCCTGGGCATATATCTAGAGAAAACCATGGTTCACAAGGATACATGCACCCCAATGTTCATTGCAGCGCTGTTTACAATAGCCAAGACATGGAAGCACCTAAATGTCCATCAACAGAAGAATGGATAAAGAAGATGTGGTACATATATAATATACAATGGAATATTACTCAGCCATTAAAAAGAACAAAACAATGCCATTTGCAGCAACATGAATGGACCTAGAAATTATCATACTAAGTGAAGTAAGTCAGACAGAGAAAGTCAAATATCATTCATCTGTGGAATTTAATTTTAAAAAGTGATACAAATGAACTTATTTACAAAACAGAAACAGACCTACAGATATTGAAAACAAACTTATGGTTACCAAACGGGAAACGTGGGGGGAGGGATAAATCAGGAGTTTGGGATTAACATACACACACTACTATACATAAGATAGGTAACCAACAAGGACCTACTGTATAGCACAGGGAACTCTACTCAATATTCTGTGATAACCTATATGAGAAAAGAATCTGAAAAAGAATGAATATATGTATATGTATAACTGAATCACTTTGCTGTATAGCTGAAACTAACACAACATTGTTAATCAACTATACTGAAATATAAAATAAAAATTTTTTTTAAAAAACTTCCCACTGGAGAGAGGTTCTAACACTTAACATTGTCTCCTACAAAAGATTTCATGATTACTTAATGAGCCACTGTCACTGATGGAAAATAATATTTACATAAGGTGTACTGAAGCATAAAAGTAAAGAGCCAGTGTTACAAACTGTTGACACAAGTGCACATGAAACAAAACAGTGGCAAAACATTGCATAATTAACTGACATGCATAGAGGCATATGAAAAATATAACTGCAGCTTTTTCACGAGCCAAATTTCAACAACAGCTATTGAATGGTATTGAGAAAGCACATCATTTGTAGAAACAACTTTTTTCAAGCATACTGAGGTTTTTAATTTTTATATATTAGCTGAAGGATAAAATGGTGCTTTATTATATTTTAATAATCCCCCATCACATTGGGAAATGAACATTGTTGACACTGCATTTTGCTTCTTGACTTGATACTAGTTCTCTAGCTTTTTTTTTGCCTTCTCCTTTAAATAACTTTGCATCCTTACTAATGCAAACCTCAGATTGATTGTGATGAAAGCAGCAACAGAATTTCTGGACACTGTGTCCTCTTCAGATAATGCACCTCTACAGTGAATCAGTTTTTCTAATTTTGCGGATCATTTAGCAAAGTGTACATCCTAAAATGTATCCTGTAAATGATTTTTCATCTGTGAGCTTATTTTATTTCCCTTAGACAGTTTTCTTTGTGGTTTTAACATCCTCTGGGGTAGGGTGGTGATTCTTTATATTTAGTTTAAAAAATTCTCCCTGATTGCCTTTTAAATCCAGCAGTCACTTCTCTTTCCTCATGATAATCATTTCTTTTATGAGCTGAAAGCACTTTTTTTTTTGGTGGTGGTGTTTTGCTGTACTCCTAGTTGATTATACAGTATCTTCACTGTTGCTCAGTGCATAAGTCTTTGAGGTTTCAACTATAGTGTCCAAATCATGAGCTTCCATCACCACCACTGACGAAAACTCCAGCTTTTCAGCTGGTCTTTTGAACAACATTATTTACTGCCTTTATTATAATGTTGCCAGACAGTTGTGTATCTAGATGATCTGATGGAGGTTACACTTCAGAATCACCCTTAGAATTCCAAAGATTTATTTTCCTCTTGTTCATTAGAAAGGAAAAAAGAAAATACACCATGAACTTAAGAGTCTGCATGATAGTTATCTTTTTGTATTTTTCCCTCCGTACCCTTCTAATTTAAACTAAGATAGTGTATAACTAAATGCCCACTCACATTTCACACGTATTTTTTTTTTAAAGCAACTCCTTCTATACGTCAAAGGGGAGAAAATATCAATATTTTCAGAAACCTGGGAATAAGTTTGAGACCTAAAATATTAAAGGGAAGTTTCAGACAAGTTAATCTTGAAAGTATTAAATTGAAATAAATTACAAAATAAATTATGGTAACATAGATGAGTTGTTGACCTTTAATGTGGAAAATGTAAGGATGATGTTTTGAATTTAATGGACTGGAGATAGTTTCATTACTGTCATATTATGCTTTAATAGTGGCTTTCTACTGGACATCCTTAAGTCAAGTTTTTAAAGTTACATTACATTTTTAATTGCCATTATAGTCCTTCTAATTTCTATGTATATGTATACCAGAAGAAAAAAATTAGATATACATTTATTTTTGCATGTACCATTATTGAAAAGTTTTTATGGTACTACGAAATGCATCAAGTATGGATTACTTAATTTCTGTCACAAATAGTAAACTGATTCGATTATGTTTGATAATTTTCTTCCTTGAAAATTATCACCTATCACTTGTTGGTAATCGTATCTGAATGTAGCTCAGAAATATGCCTAAATGCTTTGTCACTTTTAAAGGAATGGGGTTCTTTTGGGGGTGGGGGGGAACTATGTATTACATGTAAATTTGTGATACAATATTTGTGGCTTGTGAGTGTAATGAATATGTTAGATCTACACAAAAATATTGTCTTAGTATGACATCAGAGTTGACTGTACATTATTATTTAATAACATTAAAGAAATAAAGGTAGGAATTAGAAGATAATCTTGCAGCATTTTTCATTCCTTTCAGAAAAATAACCTGTGAACCCTTGAAAAAGGATCTTCCATTAATACTGGTTTAGGACATTACTGGATTAGAAGAGAGTGATTGTAGCAGCCCAGCATATTGCGGTTCATGTTTTTTAGACTTTGTGTCACTCTCCTGTTTCCCCTCTGACTGTGCTTACACAGTGAGAACCACTCGCAGAGGCATTCAGTGGTCCTCATGCTGTTCAGATGGTCATTTGAACGGGCAGTGCATGATGTGGTGCAGAGCCCAGACCACTCAACCCTTCCTCAACTCTAACGGTTGCACTTCTGCAAAGAGGGATGGTGGCTGATGCTTAAGGGAGACTAAGTTGGGAGCATTCAGACCAATGCAGAAATGGTTTCACCACTGAGCCTCTGTAACCAGCCTGGGTAGTCAGTTCTATCTTCTTTCACAGTGACTCAATGGGGCCAAATGGTAATTACTATTATTTTTCTTTCATTATCAAAAATGAGATAAAAATGTTTACTAGTTAAGGCTTTTGGGGGGAAATTAAGGGAAGGGATATTGTGCTCTACAATTTACAGAATATCTACCAGGAAGAGGGCACTGTATTTGGTGTATGAAAAGTTTCTGTTTGCAGGTTGACTTGGAGGTAGTCAGCCATGCTAATAGTTCAACTTCAGAGGACCTCCAAAGAAAAGTCGGTCACTGTAATTTTGATACAATTCTGCTGCTAAGTCTGTGGACATAGTCTCATTCATGACACTTACTCTATATCTGGAGAGTAGCATTCTTCTTTTTTTAATTAATTAATTAATTAATTAATTAATTAATTAATTAATTTATGGCTGTGTTGGGTCTTTGTTTCTGTGCAAGGGCTTTCTCCAGTTGCGGCGAG
Source organism: Eubalaena glacialis (assembly GCF_028564815.1). Lineage (NCBI taxonomy): Eukaryota > Metazoa > Chordata > Mammalia > Artiodactyla > Balaenidae > Eubalaena > Eubalaena glacialis. The sequence goes on along the minus strand of NC_083716.1, from coordinate 173,898,254 downwards.
CAGGGGCCACTCTTCATCGCGGTGCGCGGGTCTCTCACTGTCGCGGCCTCTCTTGTTGCGGAGCACAGGCTCCAGATGCGCAGGCTCAGTAGTTGTGGCTCATGGGCCTAGTTGCTCCGCGGCATGTGGGATCTTCCCAGACCAGGGCTCGAACCTGTGTCACCTGCATTGGCAGGCAGATTCTCAACCACTGCACCACCAGGGAAGCCCTGGAGAGTAGCATTCTAATGAGAAAAATGCCTGGGAAGTTCTACTGCTATCTCTTCAGATTAAGTAATGTTTGTAATTTCCAATGCTAAATTTGGCTGTTGTTGTAACTAGGAGCAAATAAAATTCAGAGTTTGTTAGTCTCTGAAAATTTTGGCAGTAGCAGAAGAAAGAAAAGAAAATATTTACTTTGAACTCACTAGTAAAATACAGGAACTGCCCAATAAAATAGGTACTACTAAAATTCTATCCAGTGCTTTTGGTTGATCACCTTGTAGAATGAAATGAACTATGAACTCCAAATAGGAGATATATATATATATATATATATATATATATATATATATATATATTTGTAGATAGAAAAATCCTAATAAAAATCATGACAGTTTGATTTAAATAATTTTGAACAGAAAGGATACCACTAAGCTTTTAGAGTTTCCCTTGGGTATGTGGGTATGCACACACAAACACACAGACACACCCCCATACCTGGAAGTAAGGAGAAAATATCTTCTCTCCATGGTTGTCATGAAACCCATGGATTTTTTTCCCATAGGAGAGGGTGTCTGCAGCAGGCATGGGGATGGCCAAGGAAGGGTGGAACAGCTTAAAAAAAATCATAGCAGAAAGAAGTAACAGAAGGCAGAGAGAGAAGATACCAGTAAAAGGCGCTTTGGGTTTATAAACATGTAGAAGTTTAGGGCTATCATCATTTCCTAAAGGAATAGATAAATGAAGTAATTTCTTATTCACTTCATTTTTTCTTTTTCCTCCATCTATCTGCTACTTATCAAAATAGGTAAAAAATATTTTGAGCCAAATGATAACATTTATTGTGGGGCATACTTCCTCAAATTGTAGCTAAGTGTGATAATTATATTTAAGGCAAGGACACGTATCCTATTTTTTCTGCTTTGCTTGTTTGGTTTGCTTTCATTTGTTTATTCATTCATTTATCATTTCCAATTCATGTAGAAATTCATTTATAATTTCAGTCTAGTGTTTCTAAAACACTAGACTGAAATTATATTCTGAGTCTGATGTCTAAATAATGTCAAATGTGTATGATTGTTTGGAAAGGAATATATCAACAATTCCTAGTAATTTATTCCTTGGGGAATCAGACTGACCAGTACAAAACAAAACAAAACGATTCCATCGGTTTGCCCTGCCTTGTTGAGCTGGGTATCCACACAGACCTGAGCACGCAGTCCCATAGCCTTTGGTTGGAGAATATGAGTGAGATGCACCATAAAATCCAGGCTGAAGGGCTCTTTCGGCTGTTTATACAGAGTAATGATCTACCACAAGACTGCTCTGCTCAAATGGAAAATTTTTGTCAAACAGATTCCCTTCCATTAAGACAAGACTAATGCACAAGTTCTAATACCTTGCCAAAACATTAGTCATTGTGTTTTCTCCAAGTACAAATCTAAGAAATTACCCATTTTATTTTTAGAAACAATTTCCCTCCAGTCCCCTCAGCTTTTGAGAGTGCATTATCCTGATGTGGCTCCTCTCCCAATAAAAAGTTGGGTACCCTTATTTTTTAATTGAAATATCTCAGGTTGGCATAAGGTCTTCAGCCAATAATAATAGAGCTTCATTTCACAGCAATTTTAGTTGTCTTTTGGGGGAACTCAAGGGCTGAGAGGTGAGTTAAACATACCCTTTAGCTCATAATGAACAATCATCAGTCTGGTCGAGGCCCCTTGCTTGTTTTCCTTTACATGTTTTTTCAGTTCATTCCTGATTACCCACCCCCTACCTCCCCTCATCCATTTTTCCCCTCCCTACAGATGGCCATTTTAATGAGTTTGATATATGTTATTAAATATGTAAATATCTTTGAAAAATACATATACTTGTTATGTGTATGCATGTTTTAATCTACGTAAGTGGTACTGTAACAACAGACCTCATTCTCTGCCACACTTTTTATTCACTCAATGCTATGTTTTTTAAGATGGTGCTATATGTGCCAATTCATTGCTTCTAATCACTGCGTATTATTCCACAGTATGTATCCAACACATTTTACTTACCCATTCCCCTAACAATAGATCTAGATTGACACCTACCTCCCAGCTCCTACAGACTATGTAGTAGAATCTAGTGCTGGATCTTGGGTATACAAGTGCTAAATTTCTCCAAATATTGCAAACTGATCTCATCAATTCTAAGCAATTACTAACCTTGCACAAAGTTTCCCACATCTACCTAGCACTTGGTATTTTTGAAGGTTCTAATTTTTACCAATCTGATGAGTATAAAGGGATATCTCATTTTGATTTGTGCTTCTCTGATTACTGGTGAGGATGACCATTCTACTGCATACTTATTAACCATTTGGAGTTCTCATCTGTGAATTGCCTTTTCACATCTTTTCCCAATATTGAAATTTGTTTTACACCATAGCATATTCAGTGTTTTTTCTAATACAAAATGATAGGAGTGAATCGGGATAGTTGCCTGTATATCCTTGGGCTTAAAATATTGCATGAAAGTTGGAAATCAGATTGTTTGGGAGAATTTCCAGATAGTGCGAACTGTTAAATACGGGTCTGAATCACAATTTCACAACTTAATTGCTAGCTGACTTGGAGAATGTTACTCTCTCTCTGTATGTCTCTGGTTGCAAGTGTATGGGGGTGTGTGTGTGTCTGTGCATGTGTGTGTGTGTAAAATAGGAGAAATAATACTTGTGGCCTATTATGAAAGGCTTATTGTTCTTAATTTAAGATTATTTATATAAAGTTTGTGGTACTGTACATGGACTATTGTAGGTGCTCCATAAAAGTCAGTTTCTTCCTATTCTGTCTGACATATATGAGGAGCTCAATAAATGGAAGCTCACTTATTGAGTTTATTATTGAGAATATTATTTATTTCATTCTTTTTTTATTTATTGAGAAAATTTCTCATATATATTTCATTATAAATTCTCATTTATTGAGAATTTTATTGACATAGTATTCATGTCATCATCATCATCGTATATTGGGAGAGTTTAGGAAAAGCCTTATCTAAAGATAAATATAGATCACCTGTCTTTTTTTAAAAATATCTTTATTGGAGTATAATTGCTTTACAATGTTGTGTTAGTTTCTGCTGTATAACAAAGTGAATCAGCTATACGTATACATACATCCTCATATCCCCTCCCTCTTGCGTTTCCCTCCCACCCTCCTTATCCCTCCCCTCCAGGTGGTCACAAAGCTCAGAGCTGATCTCCCTGTGCTATGCGGCTGCTTCCCACTAGCTATCTATTTTACATTTGGTAGTGTATATATGTCAATGCCACTCTCTCACTTCGTCCCAGCTTACCCTCCCCCCACGCTGTGTCCTCAAGTCCATTCTCTACTTCTGCATCTTTATTCCTGTTCCTAGGTTCTTCAGAACCAATTTTTTTTTTTAGATTCCATATATATGTGTTAGCATACAGTATTTGTTTTTCTCTTTCTGACTAGATCACCTGTCTTCTTAAGCTCTTTTCCAGTCCTATGTGTTCATAGAATTCACACATATAAATTTGCTCAAACCTTAGTGGCAATGAGTTGTCAGATTTCTTACATTCCCTCTCAGGTCAGATAAATATTTGATGTTTGCTATTTAAAAAAAATCTTACAAGATAATTTCTTTGGATGTTTTCTACACAGATTTTAAAATCACCAAATTAAGTCAAAAAATAAAATCCAGAAGCTTTAACTAAGGCTATATTCCTTCCCTCCCTCCTCCCTCCCTCCCTCCCAGTGGGGGATTAATTATTTTTATAGCTTCTTTATAACCTAACAAACATCTTATATTAGTTATTTCTTGCTGTGTCATGAATCATCATAAACTTAGTGTCTTAATAAAACAGCACACATTTATTATCTCACAGCTTCTGTGAGTCTGGAGTCTGGAGTCTGGGCGTGGCTTAGTTGGGTCCTTTGCTTAGGGTCTCACAAGGCTGCAAGCAAGGTGTCAGCTGGGCTGTATTCTCAGCTGGAGGCTAAACTAGGAAAGAATCTGCTAAGTTCATTCAAGTTGTTGGCAGAATCCATTTCCTTGCAGTTGTAGGACTGAGAGCCCTGGCTCCTTGTTGAGTGTCGGCTGGGGGTTGCCCTCAACTCCTAGCAACCACCCCTATTCCTAGAGGCCACCTGCAACTCCTTGCCATGTGGGCTTGCCCTTGGCTTATTTCAACAAGCCAGCAAATTAGGGAACTATTTTTTTCTTTACATTTATTTTTACCTCTAACTCTTATTCCTAAACATACTTTTTATAAATTCCATTTTTTCATCCCAATTTCTACATGAGTTCCTCTGTCTGTTTCTGCTTCCTTTCTTCTTTCATTCTGCAGATGTTTATTTAGCCCTCTTTATAGTTCCAAACACTATTTTAAATACTGGGGATACAATGGTGTAAAGAAATACCCAATAAGTCATCTTCACAGAGCTTACAGATTATAGGGAACCAAAATTATAAATGACGACTATAATATAGTGTCACATATGTTATCATCCAGAAAGCCCAAGGTGATGGGTAGGCATGTAGGAGGAATACCCAAACTATTCTGGAGGGGAAAGGAAAAACTTCTTAGAGGAAGTGACCACATTTTAGTTAAAAACCTAGAATAGTAGTAAAATAGCAGAATGTAAAACTCTATACTAAGGACCAAACATTTTTTGTGACCTAAACAGCAAGCAGAATTGCCTGTATTTTCACCTGTCTGCTTGAAATTATAGCTTAAACCTCAATCAATTAAGTACATAAGAAAAAACTAAAACTAGAACTACCATACGATTCAGCAATCCCATTCCTGGGCATATATCAGGAGAAAACCATAATTCGAAAAGATACATGCAACCCAATGTTCATTGCAGCACTATTTACAATAGCCAAGACATGGAAGCAACCTAAATATTCATCGACAGAGGAATGATAAAGAAGATATGGTACATGTATACAATGGAATATTATTCAGCCCTAAAAAAGAACAAAATAATGCCATTTGCAGCAACATGGATGGGCCTAGAGATTATCATACTAAGTAAGGCAGAAAGAGAATGACAAATATCATATGATATCACTCCTATGTGAAATCTAATTTTTAAAAAATGATACAAATGAACTTATTTACAAAACAGAAACAGACTCACAGATATCAAAAACAAACTCATGGTTACCAAAGAGGAAATGTGGGGTGGGGAGGGACAAATCAGGAGCTTGGGATTAACATACACACACTACAATATATAAGATAGATAACCAACAAGGACCTTCTGTATAGTACAAGGAAATCTACTTAATATTCTGTGATAACCTATATGAGCAAAGAAGCTGAGAAAGAATGAATATATATATAACTGAATCACTTTGCTGTACATATGAAACTAACACAACATTGTAAATCAACTATACTCCAATAAAATTTTTTAAAAATTAAGTACCTAAGTTTTAGCAATGCATCAGTAAAAATGAGTTTATGAACAAACTCATAAAAGACTATAATGTTGTTGAATAAACATTATTATTAGCTATCTAAACTTAGAACTCTTTACTTCTCTATGGCTCATTTCTCTCATTTAGAAAATGAGTTGGAATTTATCATTTCTAAGATATTTAACTGTTTCTAAATTCCATGATTCTATGATTGAGAATGGCATTACATAAACAGAAACGATGGTGCTGGAGGACACTTTAGTTGAGATCCAAGCCCAGGTCAGCCAGCCAATCCAGGTAAGACCTCCACTAGCAAAATCTTTGTGTGAATTATTAAAAGGCTCCCCCTTCTGGTGGATGCTTTATAGAAAGGTGTCGTTTCTTCAAGGCACAAGTGCTTTTCAAGAGCCGTGAGGGTTGGATTCAGGGCCTCAGATGCCCTTGGACAGAGAGGAAAAAGTATACGATGGTACTGAGTCTGGTGTTATTTCTGATCCAGTTAGGACCACTCAAAGCTCCAGCTTCACAAGATATCAGAAATGTGGTGGAAGAGGATTAGGCGGTGATTCGTTTGCTGTCACAACCCACCTCAGATCCATGTAAATTCCTGAACGCTCCAGTATAGGAAGTAAGGTGCTTTTGGATTTATTTTATTTTTATTTACCTGGGCACCTAACATTTTTGAAAGTAGGATTATATATTTGTATATTTTAAAATATTTCTATTTCATTTTTTCCCTTACCTAGTCTTTTTTCAGGCTCTGGTGTAATTACACTTAAGACATTTGGGGACTGGCAAAATTATCAGATTTACAAGGAGAAGCCTACCATCTATTGAAGTAAATTTATCATTTTCCTCTTCTGATTGATAGCTCCTGTCACAGCCCTTCCTCTGCCCCAGAGCCCTCCATCAGCAGGCAATCCCCTTCTTGAAAGCTCAGATACCCCTGTGATTTATCTCCCCAGGTCAGGCTGTGTCACTGGTTGCCTGGTAGCTATTCAGGAGTAATTTGGCTCATTTAAATCCCCACTGGTCTCAAAGGCCCAGTGAGCCCCACCCAGCAGGTGTCTCTCCTTCCTACAAGCATTCATTTAAGTTCCCAAGTGCCCTAGAAGCTAAATGCCTTCTTCGCTGCCTCACCAGCTGGCAGATGGATGGACTGTGTTTTTTGTTCAGTTTTGGCGCTGAACTGGGTACACGGCTGGGCCGATCCTGGAGCGTCTGACAACCCTTCCAGGACATGACGCCCACTTCCTCCATACAACGGAGCCCAGATGTGGTCTTTAAAATGAAAGTATAAGACGAAGAATATTACATATATGAGTGAGTAATGTTTTATAGTAATAGTATATATAGTGAGTAATATATATATATAAAACATATATATCTAAAAGCACTTTTCTGACAATAGCAATTTATTGAGACTGAGGTCCAAAAGATGGTCAACTTTAATTATATTATTATCAATTCTTAACAGCTAATATTTATATTTATTGATCACTCACTGTGTGCCAGACTTATTGCTAAGCACTTTCCTGAATTATCTAATGAAATCCTCACAATGCCAAGAAGTTGCTTCTACTATTATTTTAAGGACAATCTCCTTTGTTTTACAAATAATTTTACAATAATTAATTAGTAAAAATGTTTAAATGACTTCCTAGAAGGTGTTTAAAAATGAGATAGATGTATATGTAATGCCATGGAAAGATGTTCAAGAGATATGTTAAATTGGAAAATAAAAGAAAATGAAACCAACAAGCTGTTGCATGTTTCTTTCTTGCAATTTTGAACTTCCTGCAAAAATAATCCCATCTTTTTTGTAAAGGAAATTGTGTATCTATATGCTTGCACAAAAAAATAGATTTACTCACAAGGAATTATTAATTAAATTGTTAATATAGTTAATTGTAAAGAATGGCATGGAAAAGAGTAGGAAGGGGATGGACTCTCTTAATTTACTCAAGTCTTTGTAATTTAACTACAAACACTACTTTGATTTTTGTAATAAAGAACTTTGTTAAGGTAAAAGTGAATGTATAAAAGATGCCATAGTCCTGTCAGGTTCTAAGCATTTTCTTCATACTACCCACATGAGTATTTCATCTAAGTTTTAAAGCGTCAATATAATGACAAGCCTATAAATATTCACAATTGACTAAAGCTAACTAAACCTAACAAAAGACGTCTGTATCTATTTTTTAACTGGCCTAAATAGATTGACCCAAGTAGAATTTGCTGGCAGTTATCTAATTCTCTAACAATTTAATGATGATGATGATAATTATGATCAACATTTATACAGTGATTTTTAGATTTACAGATTAAAAATCATCTTCCCTTGTATTTTATCCTAATAATAATAGCAGTCATATTGAGTACTGGCATATCCCTGTGCAGGCACTGTACAAAGTACTTGACACACGCCATTCCATTTAATCCCCAAAACAGCTCTACTTATGGATTAGGCATGTACTAGGTTCAGCAACAAGTTTCAGAAAATAAATAACAACAATAGCTCAAACAAAATAGAAATGCCTTTCTTTCTTCTCTAAAAGCCTGGGCAGGGCCTTCCCTGGTGGTCTAGTGGTTAAGACTCTGTGCCTCCAAGGCAGGGGACGCCGGTGTGATCCCAGGACGGGGAACTAAGATACTAAGATCCCACATGCCGCGCGGTGAGGTGCAGCCAAAAAAAAAAAAAAAAAAAAACCCTGGGCAAATGATCTAGGGCATTTTCTCTGCTATCCTCAATACATAGCTTACATCTCATTGTTCAAGATGACTGCTCCAACTCCACCCATCATACCTGAATTCCAGCCCAAAGAAAGGAAAAATGGGAAGAAAAAAGGTATCCTCCCTTTTTTAAGAGTACTTCCTGGAAGTTTCAGATACTATCTCTACTTTTACCCCTTTGGTAAGAAATTAATCACATAAACACACCTAGTTGCAAGGGAGGCAAGAGACTTTATTTGGGGCATCCTGCTATCTAGCTAACTTTTGGCAGGGGTGGTCTTTACTGATAAAGAAGGGAAGAATGGACATTGGGGTAAAACTAACAATTTCAGTCACAGTATGTTATTCTCATTCTACACTCTTTCTACAAATGAAGTACAGAGAAGTTAATAAGTACACCAAATGTTACACAGCTAGTAAGCAATAGAGTCAAGTTTGTTTGACTCTGATGCCATGCCCTTTCCATCATGCTACACTATCTCTTGTAATCTCAGTTAATCTATTTCTCAATATAGTTAGAATTCAATTAATCAGATAAAAACACTTTAACCAGAATGCCAACTAGCAAAGTTTTGCTTTTGGTCTGAATACCTGTTTGCTGCATTAGTTATTCTGCTTACCAGGAATAAACAAATACTCCGTGCATGTCTACTTTTGGTCAATACATAGTTTAAAAGTAGGAGTTTCTAGAATGAATTATAATATTTCCATCTAATACTGGTAAAAGTGACATTCAGTAAAGAATAATAAGGAAAATCTTGGATAAAGAGAAATAACCTCCACCATACCTATCGAGAAGATTGGCTTGCACCTCAATATTAGAAAATATGATGTATATAAGATTGCATTAAATCAGATAAAGGGATGGAATGACTCTAGTTTAATGATGATTGCAATAACAAGATAATCAGTTACCTAATCAAAGGTATCTTAGGACAAAATATAAGTAAAGGAGATTTGTATCCAGCTACAACTGCACTGTCTATTGAGCACCTAAAATGTGGCCAGTCCAAATTGGGAGGTGCTGTAAGTGTAAAATACACATAGAATTTTGAAGCCTTTGTACAAATATAAGAATGTAAAATAACTCACTAATACTTTTATAGTGAGTACATGTTGAAAAGATATGTTAGATATTTGGAATAAATAAAATCTATCATTAAATTTAATTTCACCTGTTTCTTTTTACTGTTTTAAATATGGCTACTGCAAAATTTCCCTGCCTACATGTAAGGCTCACGTTATAATTGTTTTAGACAAATGGTTTATACAAACAGCATCAAAGAAAAGGACAAGAACAGAGGGTCTTTACCATTGTTCAAGAGGAAAATAAGTCTTGCTCTGGAGTGCACTGAATTTCCCAGTGATGAGAGAGTGGCACTCTGTTTCTGAGGAGCAATATTTCAACAGGATTTCTAAAGACTTAGTTAAAATCCTCTGGAAAATATTTCTATAACTATCTGATTCCCCTTTAAAGGATTCAACCCTTAGGGAGGAGAAAAAGAGAGAGATAGAGAATCATCTGATGACTAATTGGGCTTCCTAGATCTTCCAATATGGGAAGGAGTGTCTGGAGTGGGAGATAAATGCATTTCTGCTTATAGGAAAGGCTATGCTTTAGTGGAAGTAAATGCATTGATGTAGAGTCAGTTATGATGCTTTTAACTGCAAATAATGGAAAAACTGATTTCAGTGGTAAGGAAACATGTTGTCTTAACACCAAGGCCAGAGATAAGGCAGGTTCTGGGTGACCAGGCTCTATTTGGCTGCAGGTTTCTCGACCTCTGCCTTCCCAGGTGTGTTGGCTTTACCTTCAAATTATGTTTAATAATGTAACAAATCAGTGGCTTCATTTCTTCTTATTCTGTTTAATTATTACTGCACTCTTCATCATTAAAAATTGCCAAAAGGTGCTTAAAGATGGCAGATGAGCAAGACTTGGAGATCACCTTCCTCCCCACAAATACATCAAAAATACATCTATATGTGGAACAACGCCTACAGAACACCGACTGAACACTGGCAGAAGACCTCAGACTTCCCAAAAGGAACAGATGCCTGAGACCTACCTACACGCAGAGGTGGGGCCAAAACCAAAGCTGAACCCCAGGAGCTGAGCGAACAAAGAAGAGAAAGGGAAATTTCTTTGTGCAGCATCAGGAGCAGCAGATTAAATCCCCACAATCAACTTGATGTACCCTGCATCTGTGGAATACCTGAATAGACAATGAATCATCCCAAAATAGAGGTGGTGGACTTTGGGAGCAACTGTAGAGTTGGGGTTTGCTGTCTGCAACTGATTTGTTTCTGATTTTTATGTTTATCTTAGTACAGTTTTTAGCACTTGTTATCATTGGTGGATTTGTTTACTGCTTGGTTTGCTCTCTTCTTTTTATTATTATTTTTTTAATTTTAATAATTTTTTTATTATTATTTTTTTCTTTCTTTTTTTTCTCCCTTTTCTTCTGAGCTGTGTGGTGGACAGGGTCCTGGTGCTCCAGCTGGGTGTCAGGCCTGAGCCTCTGAGGTGGGAGAGCCAAGTTTGGGACATTGGACCACCAGAGACCTCCCAGCCCCACGTAATATCAATTGGCAAGAGCTCTCCCAGAGATATCCATCTCAACGTTAAGATCCAGCTCCACCTAATGGTCAGCAAGCTCCAGTGCTGGACGCCACATGCCAAACAACTAGCAAGACAGCAACACAACCCCACCCATTAACAGAGAGGCTACCTAAAATCATAATAAGGTCACAGACACCCCAAAACACACCACTGGACACGATCCTGCCCACCAGAAAGACAAGATCCAGCCTCATACACCAGAACACAGGCACTAGTTCCCTCCACCAGGAAGCCTACACAACCCACTTAACCACTGGGGACAGACATCAAAAACAATGGGAACTACGAACCTGCAGCCTGCGAAAAGGAGACCCCAAACACAGTAAGTTAAGCAAAATGAGAAGACAGAGAAACACACAGCAGATGAAGGAGCAAGGGAAAAACGCACCAGACGTAACAAATGAAGAGGAAATAGGCAGTCTACCTGAAAAAGAATTCAGAGTAATGATAGTAAAGATGATCCAAAATCTTGGAAATAGAATGGAGAAAATACAAGGAACATTAAACAAGGACCCAGAAGAACTAAAGAGCAAACAAACAATGATGAACAACACAATAAATGAAATTAAAAATTCTCTAGAAGGAATCAATAGCAGAATAACTGAGGCAGAAGAACAGAAAAGTGACCTGGAAGATAAAATAGTGGAAATAACTACTGCAGAGCTGAATAAAGAAAAAAGAGTGAAAAGAATTGAGAGCAGTCTCAGAGACCTCTGAAACAACATTAAATGCACCAACATTCTAATTATAGGGGTCCCAGAAGAAGAAGAGAAAGAGAAAGGGACTGAGAAAATATTTGACGAGATTATAGTTGAAAACTTCCCTAACATAGGAAAGGAAATAGTCAACCAAGTCCAGGAAGCACAGAGAGTCCCATATAGGATAAATCCAAGGTGAAACATGCCAAGACACATATTAATGAAACTACCAAAAATTAAATACAAAGAAAAGATATTAAAAGCAGCAAGGGAAAAGCAACAAATAACATACAAGGGAATTCCCATAAGGTTAACAGCTGATCTTGCAGCAGAAACTCTGCAAGCAAGAAGGGAGGGGCAGGACATATTTAAAGTGATGAAAGGGAAACACCTACAACCAAGATTACTCTAACCAGCAAGGATCTCATTCAGATTCGATGGAGAAATTAAAACCTATACAGACAAGCAAAAGCTAAGAGAATTCAGCACCACCAAACCAGCTCTACAACAAATGCTAAAGGAACTTCTCTAGGCAGGAAACACAAGAGAAGGAAAAGACCTACAAAAACAAACCTAAAACAATTAAGAAAATGGTCATAGGAACATACATATTGATAATTACCTTAAATGTAAATGGGTTAAATGCTCCAACCAAAAGACATAGACTGGCTGAATGTATACAAAAAACAAGACCCATATATATGCTGTCTACAAGAGACTCACTTCAGACCTCGGGACACATACAGACTGAAAGTCAGGGGATGGAAAAAGGTATTCCATGCAAATCGAAACCAAAAGAAAGTGGGAGTAGCAATTCTCATATCAGACAAAATACACTCTAAAATAAAGACTATTACAAAAGACAAAGAAGGACACTACATAATGATCAAGGGATCGATCCAAGAAGAAGACATAACAATTGTAAATATTTATGCACGCAACATAGGAGCACCTCAATACATAAGGCAAATGCTAAAAGCCATAAAAGGGGAAATCAACAGTAACACAATCATAGTAGGGAACTTTCACCAATGGACAGATCATACTAAATGAAAATAAATAAGGAAACACAAGCTGTAAATGATACATTAAACAAGAGGGACTTAATTGATACTTATAGGACATTCCATCCATAAACAACAGAATACACTTTCTTCTCAAGTGCTCATGGAACATTCTCCAGGATAGATCATATCTTGGGTCACAAATCAAGCCTTGGTAAATTTAAGAAAATTGAAATCGTATCAAGTATCTTTTCTGACCACAACGCTATGAGACTAGATATCAATTACAGGAAAAAATCTGTAAAAAACACAACCACATAGAGGCTAAACAATACACTACTTAATAACCAAGAGATCCCTGAAGAAATCAAAGAGGAAATCAAAAAATACCTCGAAACAAATGACAATGAAAACACCACGACCCAAAACCTATGGGTTTTGAGGGTTTTAAGAGGGAAGTTTATAGCAATACCATCCTACCTCAAGAAACAAGAAACATCTCAAATAAACAACCTAATCTTACACCTAAAGCAATTAGAGAAAGAAAAACAAAGATACCCCAAAGTTAGCATAAGGAAAGAAAGCATAAAGATCAGATCAGGAATAAAAGAAAAAGAAATGAAGGAAACAATAGCAAAGATCAATAAAACTAAAAGCTGATTCTTTGAGAAGATAAACAAAATTGATAAACCATTAGCCAGACTCATGTAGAAAAAAAGGGAGAAGACTCAAATCAACAGAATTAGAAATGAAAAAGGAGAAGTAACAACTGACACTGCAGAAATACAAAGGATCATGAGAGATTACTACAAGCAACTATATGCCAATAAAATGGACAACCTGGAAGAAATGGACAAATTCTTAGAAAAGCAAAACCTTTTGAGACTGAACCAGGAAGAAATAGAAAATATAAACAGACCAATCAGAAGCACTGAAATTGAGACTGTGATTAAAAATCTTCCAACAAACAAAAGCCCAGGACCAGATGGCTTCATAGGCGAATTCTATCAAACATTTAGAGAAAAGCTAACACCTATCCTTCTCAAACTCTTCCAAAATATAGCAGAGGGAGGAACACTACCAAACTCATTCTACAAGGCCACTATCACCCTGATACCAAAACCAAACAAAGATGTCACAAAAAAAGAAAACTACAGGCCAATATCACTGATGAACATAGATGCAAAAATCCTCAACAAAATACTAGCAAACGGAATCCAACAGCACATTAAAAGGATCATACACCATGAGCAAGTGGGTTTTATCCCAGGAATGCAAGGATTCTTCAAAATACACGTCAATCAATGTGATATATTAACAAACTGAAGGATAAAAACCATATGATCATCTCAGTAGATGCAGAAAAAGCTTTTGACAAAATTCAGCACCCATTTATTATAAAAACTCTCCAGAATGTAGGCATAGAGGGAACCTACTTCAACATAATAAAGGCCATATATGACAAAGCCACAGCCAACATCGTTCTCAATGGTGAAAAACTGAAACCATTTCCTCTAAGATCAGGCACAAGACAAGGTTTCCCACTCTCACTGCTATTATTCAACATATTTTTGGAAGTTTTAGCCACAGCAATCAAAGAAGAAAAAGAAATAAAAGGAATCCAAATCAGAAAAGAAGAAGTAAAGCTGTCACTGTTTGCAGATGACATGATACTATACATAGAGAATCCTAAAGATGCTACCAGAAAACTACTAGAGCTAATCAATGAATTTGGTAAAGTAGCAGGATACAAAATTAATGCACAGAAATCTCTTGCATTCCTATATACCAATGATGAAAAATCTGAAAGAAAAATTAAGGAAATGCTCCCATTTACCATTGCAACAAAAAGAATAAAATACCTAGGAATAAACCTACCTAAGGAGACAAAAGACCTGTATTCAGAAAACTATAAGACACTGATGAAAGAAATTAAAGGTGATACAAACAGATGGAGAGATATACCATGTTCTTGGATTGGAAGAATCAACATTGTGAATATGACATACCCAAAATATGACTACCTAAAGCAATCTACAGATTCAGTGTTCTCCCTTTCAAATTACCAATGGCATTTTTCACAGAAGTAGAACAAAAAATTTCACAATTTGTAGGGAAACACAAAAAACCCAAAATAGCTAAAGCAATCTTGAGAAAGAAAAACGGAGCTCGAGGAATCAGGCTCCCTGACTTCAGACTATACTACAAAGCTACAGTAATCAAGACAATATGATACTGGCACAAAAATGGAAATATAGATCAATGGAACAGGATAGAAAGCCCAGAGATAAACCCAGGCACATATGGTAACCTTATCTTTGATAAAGGAAGGAAGAATATACAATGGAGAAAAGACAGTCTCTTCAATAAGTGGTGCTGGGAAAACTGGACAGCTACATGTAAAAGAATGAAATTAGAACACTCCCTAACACCGTATACAAAGATAAACTCAAAATGGATTAAAAACCCAAATGTAATGCCAGACAGTATAAAACTCTTAGAGGAAAACACAGGCAGAACACTCTATGACATAAATCACAGCAAGATCCTTTTGACCCACCTCCTAGAGAAATGGAAATAAAAACAAAAATAAACAAATGGGACCTAATAAAACTTAAAACCTTTTGCAGAGCACAGGAAACCATAAACAAGATGAAAAGACAACCGTCAGAATGGGAGAAAGTATTTGCAAACGAAGCAACTGACAAAGGATTAATCTCCAAAATATACAAGCAGCTCATGCAGCTCAATATCAAAAAAACAAACAACCCAATCCAGAAATGGGCAGAAGACCTAAATAGACATTTCTCCAAAGAAGATGTACAGATTGTCAACAAACACATGAAAGGATGCTCAACATCACTAATCATCAGAGAAATGTACATCAAAACTACAATGAGGTATCTCCTCACACCAGTCAGAATGGCCATCATCAAAAAATCTACAAACAGTAAACGCTGGATAGGGTGTGGAGAAAAGGGAACCCTCTTCACTGTTGGTGGGAATGTAAATTGATACAGCCACTTTAGAGAACAGTATGGCAGTTCCTTAAAAAACTAAAAATAGAGCTACCATATGACCCAGCAATCCCACTACTGGGCATATACCCTAAGAAAACCATAATTCAAAAAGAGTCATGTACCACAGTGTTCATTGCAGCACTGTTTACAATAGCCAGTACATGGAAGCACCTAAGTGTCCAACGACAGATGAATAGATAAAGAAGATGTGGCACATATATACAATGGAATATTACTCAGCCATAAAAAGAAACGAAATTGAATTATTTGTAGTGAGGTGGATGGACCTAAAGTCAGTCATACAGAGTGAAGTAAGTCAGAAAGAGTAAAACAAATACCATATGCTAACACATATATATGGAATCTAAAAAAAAAAAAAAAGGTCTGATGAACCTAGGGGTATGACAGGAATAAAGACATAGAGAATGGACTTGAGGACACAGGGAGGGGGAAGGGTAAGCTGGGACGAAGTGAGAGAGTAGCATTGACATATATACACTACCAAATGTAAAATAGATAGCTAGTGGGAAGCACCTGCATGGCATGGGGAGATCAGCTCAGTGCTTTGTGACCACCTAGAGGTGTGGGATAGGGAGTGTGGGAGGGAGATGCAAGAGGGAGGGGATATGGGGATATATGTATACATATAGCTGATTCACTTTGTTATACAGCAGAAACCAACACAACATTGTAAAGCAATTATACTCCAATAAAGATGTTTTAAAAATTCCCAAAATATATTCACATTAATCTTGTCTCAGGTTTTTACTGGCATTTACTTATTTATTCATTTATTGAGCACCTGTGATGCACCAGGCACAACACAGTTCTTGCTATCATGGAGCTTGCTGTCTCTCTTCTCATTAGATACAATAGACAAATGCATACAAATCATTTCCTCAATTTTGTCAAAATGGTGGGGCTGTTCAATATGCTTAAAGCTAAACATGACCTAAGCACACCCCTGAAAGTTTACGTCTTTGAGAACCAGCAGCCAAATTAGGTGGAAGAGCCAGACTGTTCAGTCCAAGTCATTCCTGGCAGGAAAGTTGTATCAACAGGTTTTCCCATGCTTCAGTGATTTAGATCCCTCAATGACTAATGCTTGTGGAACTATATGGTGATTTTTTGCCAAATGTCTTTATCAAAAGAGGAGAGTAAGGCTTTAATTATCCATGAACTTGTTTTTCTTTCTAACCAGCAAAAACACTAAGGGGGATCTCTAGGGCTTGACTCTAAGAAGAAGGCTAGGCTGAGCCACCTGATTTTACTGTTGTAACATCATTTCTCAAAACACATCCAATAGGCCCTGAGTGGTGGGGAGCTCCAGGGAGAAACAAATCATCTCACCCTATGAATTGGTGGAGCATTTTTCTAGACACTATCATATGACACTTTTGATCCCTTATAAATTGAACTAGACAGTACTTGGTTCAAGTTTCTGACCTAGTGATTTTGGTTGTATTATCTCACATGTGACAATCAGGTTCTTGGTGGAAGTTATCTCCAACTCTTTGTGAAGTCGGTTTTGTTTTGTTTGATGTCCATTTGAAACCTGAGGAACTTGAAGCTCAGGAAGTAAATGGTTCCCTAACCTCCCCACTCAAAGCTCTTTACTACAAGCATGTGGGAACCCCAGTGACCCATGGCCCTGATCAATTCTCCTAAAGGTCTAAGGACCCAGGAATTCCCTAGTCATTGCACAATGAAACTTCTATAACTTCATCAGGAAATTCAGCTGGGAGGAGGGACAGGGACTTCTTTTTTTTTTTTTTTTTTTGGCTGTGTTGGGTCTTCGTTTCTGTGTGAGGGCTTTCTCTAGTTGCAGCGAGCGGGGGCCACTCTTCATCGCGGTGCGCGGGCCTCTCACTATCGCGGCCTCTCTTGTTGCGGAGCACAAGCTCCAGACGCGCAGGCTCAGTAGTTGTGGCTCATGGGCCTAGTTGCTCCGCGGCATGTGGGATCTTCCCAGACCAGGGCTCAAACCCATGTCCCCTGCATTGGCAGGCAGATTCTCAACCACTGCGCCACCAGGGAAGCCCAGGGACTTCTAAAAACATTAGGAGGAAACAAAAACCAAATCCCATCTGTGTTTCGATTTTCCAGTTTCTTGGTGTCAGGCATTGGATTGTCAGAGTCAGGCTCCCACTCACTTTCTGAGCTAACATGCAACAAAAGGACACGGAAGTGCTGTGCCACCTCCAAGTTCATCGGTAAATATTTGTTGAAATAATTAATGAATTATGTTGAATAAAGGAATGAATGAACCCAGATTTTTCTCATCCTGGAGACCAAATGAAGTTCTGTCTTCAGAGATTAGTTTAATTTCAGGCCAATCCCAGAAAGAAAAACCAGCTGGTGCTAAGAAGTTTTCACATATTTGGTTTCATTCTAAAGCCCTTAATAGGTTTCATTCCTTTTACCATTCCTCCACAGCAGATCATTTTATCCCAAGACTAGGAGAAAACAAAATGTCTTTAGTGCTCCTGGATTTTCCAACTTCTTTTGATCAGGAAGTAAGAGAGAAAACCAAGTATAGGGAGAATGACTGGCCCACTCTTAGCTATCTCTTTTCAGGTTGGAAAGGAAGATGTTTCTTTTCATTTAGAGCAGCTCCTTGGGCTCTGTGCAGGGAAGCGAGATATAGAGGCATTTTTCTTGGCGTTCTAAGTGGAATTGGCCCTTGAAGCTGCTGAATCTCAGGTGGTGTACTTGAGGGCTTCAACCACTCAATCGAATGTGGTTGTGCTATGGGAAGTGACTCAGCTTAAGACCCTTCATCAATCGTGGGAGTCCTCCTGCTATGCCATGAAGCCATCCCACTCCATTTCCCAGCACTCCAGGCCCTTTGCCTTGACAGTAATATCTTACCTAGTGAGACAGATAACTGTCCCCATGGGCGCTTGATATTTTTAGTGGCAAATTTATAACACACACATACATATGTATAGGTAGATACATAGATAAAGGTTAAGATTCGTAAATTTCTATTTTCTCACTTACAACAATCCACACTCATTAACAATTTTTCCACAGAACTCTTGAACCACAGATAGAATCATTAACTACAAATAAAGTGGGAGGCCTTTGGCAAGAGAGGATGGATTTCCTTTCCTTCAAACTACTCTCTACCTCAACATCCTGCCATCCTATCCCTATCCCCCTTCTCTGCTTTAAAAGGGAGAAAAACACAAAAGCTCTCCTAAGGATACTTGTCAATGATTAAAATTCCACCACTGGAAGCATATATTCCTTTGATATAATGTGTTACCACTTAATGATACATAGATTACTCTGGAGAGAAGTTGCAGGTTTGACGTCGTCATCTTTACCTTTTAATATTGATAGTGGAAAGATTTGGCTCCAAAAACCAGCCCTGAGATTGGCCAAGGTAGCAGAGTAAGGAAACCCTGAGCTCACTTCCTCTCACGAGCACACCAAAATCACAACTATTTGCAGAAGAACCATCGATGAAAAAGACCGGAACCTACCAGAAGAGATCTTCTACGACTAACGACATAAAGAAGAAACTACAATGAGATGGCGAGGAGCGGCAGACTGGCAACATAGTCAAGCCCCATACCCCTAGGTGGGTGATTCATAAACTGGAGAATAATTATATTGCAGAGGCTCTCTCAAAGGAGTGAGAGTTCTGAGCCCCACGTTGAGCTCCGCAGCCCAAGGGTCTTGCACAGCGAAGATGAGCCCCCAGAGTATTTGACTTTGAAGGTCAGTGGGGTTTAATTTCAGGAGTCCCACGGGACTGGGGGAAATCAAGATTTCACTCTTAAAAGGCCCACACAAAATCCCACATGCTTCTGGACCCAGGGCAAAAGCAATAATTTGACAGAAGCTTGGGCCAGTCCTGCTTGCTGGTCTTGGAGAGTCTCCTGGAGAGGTGGGGTCAGCTGTGGCTCACACTGGGGACGTAGACACTGGCAGCAGCCATTCTCGGGAGCTCATCCTAGCGTGGACGCTGGAGCTGGTGGATGCTGGGGCTGGTGGATGCTGGGACTGGTGGATGCTGGGGCTGGTGGACACTGGAGCTGGTGGATGCTGGGGCTGGTGGACGCCATTTTGAAATCTTCCCTCTAGTGTTAACACCTGGCCCCACTCAACAGCCTGTAAGCACCAGTGCTGGGACACCAGTGCTGGGACGCCAAGCAATTAACAGGGCAGGGATACAGCTCCTCCCATCAGCAGACAGGCTGCCTAAAGACCTCCTGAACCCACAGCCATTTCTGGACATGGCCCTGCCCCCAGAGCACCCAGGACCCAGCTCTACTCACCAGTGGGCAGGCAACAGCCACAGAATTCCCTGGGCCCTAGCCCTGTCCTCAAGAAGCCTGTCCTAGCCACTGGATCAGCCTCACCCACCACAGGGCAGACACCAGATACAAGAAAACCACAAGCCAGACCCTGCCCACTAGCAGGACAACATGAGCTTCAGGACACTTCAGATCCTGATCCACTGTGTCAGGAACTGCCCCTCCCCACCCCCCAACCAGCCATCTAACACCAGCTCTGGGATCCCTGGGCTCTGCAACCAGACTCCAGGACCCAGCTCTCCCTGTCACTAGTCTGGCACTAACACCAGAATTTGGCTTCACCCACCAGTAAGTGGGCAACAACCCTGGAGCCTTCTGGACCCTGAGTCTGCCCACCAGTGAGTCAGCACTAGCCCCAGGGAGCCACTGGGGTCCTGCAGCAAGCCGCCTCTCGACGCAGTCCCACCAGCCAGTAGCTGGAAGCCTCTGCACAAGGCAGGGCTTGGCAGCCAACCAGACTGGGGGCCAACCAAGCCTACTAGACACCCCACATAGTCAGCCTGCCACAATAGAAGGGCCCACGCAGCTTTCATAGAGAGAACCTAAGAGAGCTCTCACAGGGGGAAGCTATATGAGTATATAGTTCAGGTGACAAGGGGGAGTGCACTGCTGGGGTGCATAGGATATCTCCTACAGGAGGCCACTTCTCCAAAGTTGGGAAATGTAACCTACCTGGTACATAAAAATACAAACATCAACTTAGGCAAAATGAGGTGGCAGAGGCATATGTTCCAGATGAAGGAACAAGATAAAACCCCATAAGAAGAACTAAGTGGAGATGGGTAATCTCCCCGAGAAAGAGTTCAGAGTAGTGATCTTAAAGATGATCAAAGCACTACGGAGAAGAATGGATACACAGAGCCAGAAGTTAGAAGTTTTTAACGAAGAGTTATATTGATAGAGAAGAATGCAAAGACCATGAAGATTCTAAATAAATTTTCACAGTGGTATTGGTGGTAGATAAGTCTATAATAGGCAATTTGGAGTAGCAAAGAAAACCTGTGGCTACTGAACATTGTGGGCAGGTTTGGCACTAAGATTATTTTTTACCTCTTACATGTGGCTAGTGAGGAATGTAAAAGTGTCATATAATAATGAAAGGCACTTGCAATAACATCTGTAACTATCAAACTTTGTTGAATTTTTTATTGATTTATGTGAACTAAACTCTAATTGTTAAAACATTCATTACCAGAATGTATTTCACAGTAAGGTTTTGGAGTCAGAAACACTAGGGCTCTTATACCAGGTTAGCCATTTGTTAGCTGTATAAATTTCACTCTCTGAGCCTTATTTTCAGTTAAAATGAATTTAAGTATACCTATCTTACAGTGTTGCCTAATAAGTAATACAATACATGTTAATTATTTAGTGCAATGCAGATTCATTTAAATAATATAGTGATGATGACAACTAGAACAATGGTGATGATATTTGCTATTTGAGAAGCACTAGTCAAGATTTTGCCCTTTCCAGTTACTCTATTTGTATTAAAAGAAAACTCCTTAGAACCTTCAGTAAAGACATCTATGATAACATATTCATAACATTTTTGAACTTTAATTTCTTCTGATAAGTTCAAATCTACATATATTCCCAAGGCCCAACCTGGATCTAGTATTACTGATGGCATTCATATACGCTTTGAGCTCTTTTCAATATAAGCAAGTCAAAGGTTATATATTGCATTATCTATTTCCTCAGCAGTCTGGGAGCCCCTTGAGTTCCACCCTGGGTCCTTGTCTAGTCTGTGCTTTCCTCTTGACATTGATTATTTCCATAGAATCAACTAAAACTGGGTCTATATACTCAACCAACTACTGATTGTCTCTGTCTGAATGCCCCTCTCCACTGCACCTCCTCTGAGCCTTTATAATTCAGTTCAGGCATCAGCCCTTACAGGAACTCTCCCTTTCACATCTGGTTTAAGAGCTACTCTTCTGAGCGCTTACCCTGGTAAATCATATACTTTGTGTAATGTGACTATTTGGTGCCTCATACAACTCAGATATATTTAGTGTATGATGTATAGCTAATGTCACTTGGTCCTTCCATTCCTTTCTATCTATAGTCAATGCACATGCTCTACTTACCCTATTTGTATTTAACATATCTCATAGGTTACTATTTACTTAATCTATGCTTAATCATCTTCTGAGTTTTATCCATCCCATTTGTCTTCTTGTCTTCTACAGCCTAATTAAGTATTCTGAAACAAGGTAGTAAGCACACATTATAGATTATGTATTTCTTCATTCAGTACCACCAATTTGAAATATTCTCTCTTTCTTCTTGAAAGAGACCTATGATCTTATATTCTTGACAGTTCACCCTTTAAACCTAGACCAGGTATTAAGAATATTTAATTTAGAGGATAAACAATCTATTCCTATTCCTTTTACTTCCAGGGTAATTTACAGAAGTCAAGTTAAATGGCACCTCGGTCAAGCAATTTGCCCTCTCCAGGTTTGTTTCCTCTATAATACAATTAAGGTATTATATGAGATAAATGTGAACTCTGCCCTTTAAACCTCATGGGGGCATAGAAGCATGTTCAAACTTTGATGGTTTCACAGATCATACAAGAATGAGATCTGTCTGGTCTAAGGATCGGTGGCAATCTAAGTTGAAACTCAGAAAACTAACCTAGTAACAAAGCAATGCTTGCTGCCATGGAGTGTTCTCAAATTTTCAGTGTGGTAGGCCTAGCCATGTCCTTTCCTAACCACTTAGTTACTTGTAGTTCACCTGATGTGTAGGGCAGCCAATCATCCTAGTTTGCTGGGGATTCTCCTGGTATTAGCAGTGAAAGTCCCAACCCGGGAAACCTCTCAGTCCTAGGCACACCAGGATGGTTGTTCATCCTATCTCTTAGCCTCTTTAAGTATCAGTATCCTCATATGTAGGGGTTGGTGGGGCAGGATAGACACATGCATCAGAATAGTGCTATAAGGTCTAAAGAAGGTAACGTAAGTAGAGTGCTTAACAAGGGTGCCTTCGCTATGAAGGTGATTATATCATGTTTCTAGGCCACCAGTCTTGTTTTTGGTTTTATTGTCTCCACTGAGCTTGTATTCACTTTCATTTTATTTTACTTTATCTTATTTTTTTGCGGGAACACGTGTAAACTATCAGAGATTGTAAGTGGTTCCTCCTGAAACAGCAGGTTTTGCTCTTTGTGTGTGTATTTGATAACACACAAACACAAAATTTAAATGATGATGATTTTTTTAAATTAATTAATTAATTAATTTTTGGCTGTGTTGGGTCTTCGTTTCTGTGCGAGGGCTTTCTCCAGTTGCGGCGTGCGGGGGCCACTCTTCATCGCGGTGCGCGGGCCTCTCACTATCGCGGCCTCTCTTGTTGCGGAGCACAGGCTCCAGACGCGCAGGCTCAGTAGTTGTGGCTCACGGGCTTAGTTGCTCTGCGGCATGTGGGATCTTCCCAGACCAGGGCTCGAACCTGTGTCCCCTGCATTGGCAGGCAGATTCTCAACCACTGCGCCACCAGGGAAGCCCCCAATGATGATGATTTTGATTGCTCTGTTTCAGTAGTTCTCAAAGTGTGGTCCCTGGACTGACAGCATCTACATCACATGGGAACTTGTTTGAAATGTAAATCCTCAAGCTCCGCTCCAGACTCACTGAATGGAAACTGTGGAAGTGAGGCTCAGAAATCTGTGGCTCATCCAGCCATCCAGGTAATGCTAATGCATGTTCAAGTTTGAAACCATAGTTTACAACGGCTAGACCACAACCCATGGCCCAGGCCCACTTCACAAGGAGGTGATCTATTAAAACAGTGGCTGAATTATTTTGGGGGCAGTGTAAGATTTTGAAAGGTATAAATCTTTTCTTTGAATATAAATCACTTAAAGAATAGATTTTTCATCCTCTGCGTGTTCTTACACACAGTACTTAACTGCTGAGGGTTAAGGTTTATCCAGTGAATGGTGATGACAGTTTTCAGTAAATATCTTCTGGGCAACTTACAATAACTCCCCATAGTCCACTGTAATTGAATAAGATTAGAATAGATAAAATTTTCCCTGCTAACCTAATATGATATTTATCTTAAACTCAGAGTTTTGAAACATTTCAAATAAACACAGAGTAAAATTTTCAATAAGTGTAGCTGAATTTGACAGTTACATTCTGAATGGCTGATTTCATAGTTTACAGCTGTTTAAATTTAAGCGTTTCAATTTGGATGCTTAGTTACCTTCTTTCCTGTGAGATCTCCTTGACTACTCTGCTTTTACTCATCCCTGTAGCAATGGCTTCTTTAGGGGAAGCCTAATCTCATTCTCAGTGTGGGAATAAAATGAGCAGTGAAATGTAAACAATGTCTATTGACTTGAAAGAAATATGTTTTAGACACAAGGTCTCTGTCAAGATGTTCGAAGTCCAAAATCCCTCTTCATAGGGTAATAGTTGCACCACGGTTTAAACAAATACACTCTTAGCAATTATGTTGCACATTGTTTAATGCTGAATTATCTGAATCTAATAGTCAAGCCTTATTTTTGTGGGCATCTCTTTTCAAAGGATTGTTTTACCTTCTGAGAGGATTTCTCTGGCATTCTCATTTCACTTTCCTTTCCCTTAATTTTAAGTACTGTTTTGAGTTTGCAAAGAAATCTCTGTCTTGAAATCCTGTTTCTGGCACAAGAATGAATTTAGATGAATGAGTGAGAGAACTGATGAGATGAAAAGAGTGCTGTTAATCTAGGTAAAAATTACACCATTTGCTGTAGGTGGTTTGTTATTATGCATTATCTCAATACTTAGAAAACAAGTAATTACTATGCCTTAGAGGGGCATCTCCTCTTATACCCCCCAGTCATGATTCTATGACTATTTTGAACTGAATAGAGAGATAAACAGTTTTAATGTCTAGAGGTCAAACAAGGATGTTGTCTAGTAGACTTTCAAAGAATAGAGATTAGGAAGCTGTTTCTGAACAACTAATTGAAATTTACAGGTCACAGGATCTGATACAAGGTGGGGCCTTTACTTATTCCAGAGCCTATTCTCCTATATATTATTTCTAGATTGTATAACTTAAGTTATACATAGGTTATTGCATAACTTAGTGGCATAAATCAACAGCAATCATTTATTATTTTTATGACTTCTCATCGTTTTGGAGGTTGACTGGACCCAGCAAGGTGCTTGTCACTTGGGGTGTCTCATGTGGCTGCATGTGGTGATCCTGACGGTTGGCACTCCTAAGGCATCTCTCTCTATCATTATATGGTCTCTCTAGCACAACAGCTTCAGGGAATCAGATTTCCAACATGGCAATTCAGGGGCCCAAAGGCACATGCAAAGAGTTTCCAATCAGCTTTTAAGTTCCTCATTCTTAAATAGGAACACACAGCCAAGGATCACCAGGTATTAGAGGAAAGTGTGTAATGCCAAAGATAAAGACTAAAACAAAACAGAAAAAAAAAAAAAAAGATGGGGGACTCAGAAGTGGATATAATAATATAGTATATAGGCTTACTGTTTTCTAGGTACTATTCTAAGTGCTTAGTACACATTAATCTCATTTGTACCTCCCGAAAACTCTATGCAATGAGTACTCTTATTACTTTTATTTTTACTGAGAAAACTGATAAACAGGGGTCAGGTAACTTGCCTAAGGTCACTGTTCATACATAGTCAGTGGCAGTACTGGCATTTGAATTGGTTGCAGACTCTAAGCTCATAACCATTACATCATATACTAGAAACCATTCACGGAGCAGCAGGAAAAGTCTCTATACATAGTATCTTCTGAGACAAAAGTAGGTTTTGCACTTATGAAACAAGAAAAGAATGCTATTTACAAGGAACATTAAGAGTTTTTTAAAATTAAAAAGAATGTAATGGTACAAATAAAAACAGAGGGCTTATAACACAAATTTTGAGGAAATCTTTCAGAAACTCGAATAAAAAGCAAAGAGATGGAAAAATAAAATAGAAGAGACAAGAAAATGAGAGGCTGCATAGCCAATTAATAGGAGTTCTACAAACAGAGAAGAGATAAAACACAGGTGACAACATTACCAAAGAAGTAAAAGAATAAAAATGTTCGGAGCTGAAAGACACATTTTCAGATTAAAGGGACCTATCGAGGGTCTAGCACAATGAGTGATAAAAGATCTATATCAAGGCTCACCGTCAAAAAGCCAGAGATAAAGAAAAGACCTTAATAGTTTTCCAGAGAGAAAAATAAGCTCTCATGACAAGGATTTAGAATGAGAATCAGATTCCACTGAACTTCTCAACAGCAACATGGGCCATGTTTCAGTTGGAGCACTGCCTTCAACATTTTGAGGGAAAATGACTTCCAACCTTGAATGCTGTGCCAAACCACAACCAAACCTGAGGACACAATAAAGGTATTTTCTGACATGCCATCCCTCGACACATTTAGCTCTCAAGTCCCCATTCTCAACAGACCGCTTTGCTTCTTCAAAATGAGGGAGTAAATAAAAAAGAGGAAGACATGAAATCTGAACTCTGAGGGGTAGACTGCAAATGAGAATGGATGGGAATGCTCAGGGTAAGAACAGAGGAAATTTCCAGGACTGCAGCAGTGCTGCAGGCCTGGAGCACAGAAGGACAGACAGCGCCAGAAAGACTATTTCCATGAAAAAAGTAGTACTGATAGGTCACCCAGTGGGTCTTATTTACTAGGAGTTTAACAGCAGTGTCAGAAAATTTGAGGATGTGTGGATAATAGGTTCATAGGAGACTAAGGAAACAAAATAGTGCAGGGCTCTGTTAAAGTCCAGGGAAAACAAAAATTAATACAAGGAAAGAAATGTAAGTTGCAAAACATGATGTAGGTCAGCTATTAGTGATATGTGCAATTAGCAATATAAATAGTAAACACTGAATTTCCCTGAAAGTGTGCTATAAATACAGTGGGAAGACGGAAAGAGGGACCTGTGTTTGTGGTGTGTGGTAGGAGAGATGAGTCAGGTCCCTTGATCATCATTTTAAATGCAGGGAAATCAATCAGTAATGGTATCTCAAATTGAAAAGTCAATACTGTGAACAGTAGTTGAAAAATTGGGGGATACATATTATTGTGGACAAAGAATGTCACCTGCCATTTCAGTAAACAGAGAATGTTGCCTGCCATCAAGCCTTCTGCCATTGCAGTCACCCCCTGCGCTCTGAAGGGGAAATCAGGATTGAGATAAAAGGGATACTGGCCCTAGATAGTTAAGATGCGTATCTAAGGAATAATTTCAATGAGTGCAGACTCTTGCATCTTCCCATACCTCTCTACCAGCGGCTATAATTGTGAATAGAAACCAGGAGCTGTTGTCACACTTGGCAACACTTCGATGTTTACTTGAAAACATCCTGTTGCAGGAAGCCTGAATTCCCTTTATGTAACAGATTTTCTTTCCATCTAGGCATGAAGGGTCACTTTTAAATTGTTCTTGTTATCTGGGGTAGTAACAGGGCTGAACTATAATCAGTCGTTAATTGTGAAAGGGGTTCATCAGATAAGTGAGCACCATTTAGGAGTGCCCTGAGGAAACAAAGTCAAAAACTAAAGCGTTCAGTAGGTGTAAAGACCGAGGTAAATATGATCCCCACCTGAACGTCCTGTCTTGAAGGGACCAAGCTGGACTGGGGGAGAAGAGGTCTGCAGGGGCAAAGTGGTGTCATTTAGTGAGTTTGGACATCTGAAAAAGAGTAGGAAGATTGAAAAACAGTATCCAGGAGGATACATTTTTCTATTTCATGGATTTGCTGAGAGCTTGTTTTGCAAAACTAGTAACCTCTGTAGTTTTATCCATTTAATAAACACATCTGGATTTAAATATTTGTAGAAGTGTAAGAAGTATCTTAATTCACTTTGGAAAATTTTCAAAATAAGAAATTCTATTTCTAGATGTATCTTCTCCTGGAGGACATTTGTTAATTAGATCTAACCCAGAATCTTCTGGTCCAAACTGAAGATGTGTGAGGGAAAAAGAAGACAATGCATTTTTTAAGTGTAATAGGAAAAGGAGGGCTTGTTTTTATGGCTCACTGAAAATTGGGAATGTTATATTTGAAAATAGATTTAGGCAAGATCTCTTGTTATCTTGTCCAATCACAGAGCAAAACAGTAACATTCCAGCTCATTCAAGCTCAACTATTTGGGTTTCTCACCTTTGAGTAGCTTGTTGGCACATAAGAGCGTTCTCTCAGCAACTTCTTTGAAGTTGGTGCCTGACTTCATGTAACACATACCTTTTTCATTACTTTTAAAAAAAATCTCCAAACTATATTCATTTTTCTATCTTCTCACAGACAATTTTTCTTCTTTAAGAAATATATCTAGTATTGTCTTCATCTCTTAGTGCTGGTTCCCTCCTCACCACCTGTCACCCAAAGGCTCTTTCCAGATAACTTTCCTATGAAGTAGAAACTACTTTTTAAGGATATTAAAGCCACACTATGGGTTTTAACATATTTGGAGGGTAAGCTGAGAATACATTTCAAACATTTAAAATTTTATAGTCAAAAATCTTCTGGAATAAAATCTAAAGAGATATCAGACAAACACACATGGATATTTGCGTATTCAAAATTGAACTGAAATTACTTAAATATTCGTTAATACTGGATTGGTGAAATAAGTACAATAGTACTATGAAGAATTATAAATAGTGAGGTGGAGATGGTCTATCTATCTATATACCTATATCTAATCATCTATCTTTATATATTTTAAATAGCTCAGGGTATATCGTTAATCAAAAGAGTATGGTGTGACCTCATCTTTGTCTTTAAAAATGTGTGTGTGTGTGGGTGTGTGTATGTGTGTGTGTGTGTGTGTGTGTATCTAATGTCTATCCATATAAATGTCTGGATGGATGTACATGAAAACGTCCATAGTGGTTTTCTTTGGGTGCTTAGGAATATGGGTGGATTTCGTTTTTCTTTTTACATTTTAATGAATTGTCTGTTTTGTTTTACAACAAATAGGTATTACTTTTTAATCACAGAAAGAATAAATCATTTTCATTTAAAAATACATACTATGGGAAATCATGATTTAAGTTCTTTACATATCCTTTTGGTAAGAGTTTATTCCAGTCTTAATATATCCAAATTAACTATTGAGGAAAATATATAAACAACTTTCAAATCATAAAACAATAGTCCTGGAAGCAGGACTAAGAAATTGTCCCTATCTTTGAACAAGATAACACTTTTATCTATTTTAATGGGAAGATATTTAGGGGCAATGTTGGGAGTATAATTAAAAGGCCAGCCATGAATCTTGACTGGGGACAGCTATACCTTTTGGACAGAAGCAGTAACTGCTTTCATAAACTGAAGGTCACTGATAAAATTATTTATTATATATGCATAATGGAAGTCAGAATCTCACTGCTCCATTAATGAATTGGGAAATAAAGCATACCGATTTGTCAGGAACCCTGGAAATGCAACTGTGAGTTTTACAAGTTTCCAGAGTAAAACAGAGGTCTGTACAAAATACCCCACAAATATTCTCTGCTCATCAGCATAAGGCAGAATAACCTAATTAGGATAATTGACCACCAGGAAACTGGAGCCTCTAGAACAGAAAGAAAGGTTCTGTTGACCTGCAAGCCTCAAACCCATTAAAACGAAAATGAATACATCTTCTCAGAACTTTCAGAGCCCCCAGTGTCAGTTCGTAGTTTTAGCCAAATATCCTTTCCTGGTAGTTAATATGTATTACCTTTGTAAATTTTTTTTTTTTTTTTTTTTTACTTTTATACTGGGGTTCACCACTATTGCTCTTATTACTAATGAGGACAAGGAGCTTGGTTTAGGTCCAATTGAAGGTCTGTGGAAATTAGTTTGGTTTCCTTCCAGACCAAGCCAATGAAAATAACTGGTTCCATTCATTTATTAGTCCAGATAAACAAAGCCAGTCTTATTCTGGGCATAATGCTTATCTGTGTGAGTGACCTGCACTGAAGCCCAGGGGAGGACAGAAACCATGAAATGCAGAAACTGAAAAGTTGGCCTCTTTCCCCAGGAGCCAACTGTGTTCCAGAGCAAGGAAAAATAGTACTCAAATGAGCTGAAGTGAAGAACAGTAGGCTCTGTGGTGGTTTTGACCTTTGAATATAGGAAAATTAAAGCAATTTTACTGTGTGGTCTGGAAGAACAGTTTTTCTTAGTTTGTACTCAGTTTAACAATACACAGAAATGCAAATGGATTGTTCTTTAGGGCACTGCTCTTTTTTGGAAATCAATACCTCCCTCTCTTTCCCAAAGTAAAATTTGTTTCCTTTTAAAACAAAACTAAAGTGCTATTTGATTTTGATATCTTTAAAATAATACTATATATACTTGACCTATTTGGAAATGTCCTTGTAAGAAAGCCAGGG
This sequence comes from Eubalaena glacialis, assembly GCF_028564815.1. Lineage (NCBI taxonomy): Eukaryota > Metazoa > Chordata > Mammalia > Artiodactyla > Balaenidae > Eubalaena > Eubalaena glacialis. The sequence continues at coordinate 173,867,824 of NC_083716.1, read as the reverse complement.
CTGGGAAATATTAGTATATAAATAGGGACATTCATATCAAGATTGTATGTTACTTAGTCTCCAGCAAGCTGCCATAGAATTGACCAAAAATGGCTCTTTCCATTAGTTTTCTTTCTTCAATTAATTAATTTTTAATGAAAAATACATTGGAATTGCAAAAATGCAGAATACAAAGGATATGCAATGAAAAGTATACCTGCTGCGTAGTCCAGATTCCCATCCAGAAGTAACCACTATTTGCACTTTCTTGCTTATCTTTTTAGAAATTTTCTGTGCACGCACAGCATGTGCATGTAATAAGTTAATATACAAAACATACACAGAGATATTTGTATGGCTCACAAATGGGAATTTTCTTCCTTTTACCTAGTTTTATTTTTTCTTTCTTTATTTCTTTTATATTTTAAAAAAAATTTAAATATATATCCTAGAGACCATCCAAATAAGCCTACGTAGGTCTACATTATTCTTTCTAATGACTGCAAAATATAATACAATATTTAATTATATGGCTATACCATAATTTATTTAATCAGTTATCTGTTGCAGGACAGAAAGCTGTTACTTGCTTCTCTCTTTTTTCCTACAAACAACGCTTCAATAAACTTTCAGATGTATACATCTTTGCATGTATGTGTCAGTATGCGTAGGTAAGTTCTACAAGTAGAGTTGCTAGGTCAAAGTCTGTAGCTCATTTTAAATTCTCCCTGTTTAGTAGATTTGACAAAATTTTGTCTTTTCACTTGAATCATTAAACAATGAAAATGTGAAAAACCAAGGAATTTACTATATAAAATAGAAACAGTGATGGTTGTTGATTTAAGGTCAATAAAACACTCAGTTCTGACTGTTCAATGCCCCCCCAAAATCAGCATGTAGATGCTACTAAACCAGAGAGAAAGAATCTCTACAAGCTTACATTTCCTTAAAAAAAAAAAACCAACTTTCAGCTCCTGAAAGAATTTGCCACCAAGTTGTGAAGAGGATAACTTCTAGAGCACTTAAGGTCTCAAAACAATTTAATTCAATGCTGCAAGTATTTATTGCCTGCCTACTCCTTATAAAGCCCAATGGACTGTAAAAAGAATTGTATACTGTCCCTGCCCACCAGGGCCAGGGACATGAGAGTGAGAGAAGATAACTGCACAAGCAAGGTATTTAGTGAAAGAGACTCGTCTGGGGGGAAGGAGGGCTCATTGTAACTTGGAAAAATCTTTATCATGTCACTTCTCACATGCCAAAGCTATGTCAAGTAAGCAGTGATATAAGGGAAGACACATTTCTCTAGCATATTACAGGTATTAATAAATATTATTTCAAAAGAAGAAAGAATGGAGGAAGGATAGGAGGAAGGCAAGGAAGAAGGAACATAAAAAACAATCTCCAGCCTGCATCATCCAAAAAGACTTCTTACACGTCTTATTCATCTTTGTATCTCCATCAGTCAAGTGATGGCCCCAAGTTCACACCTTATGATCCATCTTCCAAGAATGATTTGCTTTTCTCTGTAACAAACACAGCCCTCTCCTGTTTCAATGCCTTTGAATGTCTTCCTTATATTAGTCCACCCAGCAATAGCCTATTTATCCTTGCACTGCTGACTCATGGATCATTATTTTTTCTTTCCACCCAGGAAAATACATCCTTTCCTTCCCCTATACTCCCATGCTTCTAGGGAATATCTCCATCATAGTTTATATACATATAATACATACACACATATATATAAGTATATATATATATATAAAATTTTAAAATATATATTTTTTTATTTTAATTTTTTTGGCCACACCACACACCTTGTGGGATCTTAGTTCCCCAACCAGGGATCAAACCCAGGTCCACGGCAGTGAAAGCGCCAGGTCTTAACCACAGGACCGCCAGGGAATTCCTTCATTTGTATTGTTTTCTTCCTGACCGCCTATATTTCTGAACTATGTGTTCTTTCTTGCAATATTATCACATGCTGTTTTTGTCATGCTTATTTATGAATATTATTTACAACTAGGCTATCATTTCTTTCTTTGTCTTCTCTAAAAATACAAGTTCATATCTCTCACAACGTTTAGCACAGTGCTCTATATTTCATTTTAAAAAAGCTTACTGGGTGTCTGCTATCCGGGCAGGATGCTAATTTAATGGCTCATATTGCATCATTAAACATTTGGTAATAATAGCAAATGATCACAGGGCTTACCATGTGTAGGCACTCTTTCAAGCACTTTACATAATTAACTTATTTAATTCTCACAGCAACCATGGGAGGTAGGTTTGCTAGTATTATCGTTCCCATTGTCAGATGTGGAAACTGAGGCACTGACAGGTTCAGTATCTTGCCCAAGTTCATTGCTAAGTGTTGGCACCAAACACTCTGGGTCGTTATTTGAGACTGACTAGAGGCTTGAGCAGATGTTTACATTAACACTTAGAGCTAGGCATCACAATTCCTGTTTTGGAGATGAGGCTCAGAGAGGCAAAATAGCGTGTTCAAGGTCACACAGCTTGTTGGCAAAAACAGGATCAAAATTATGTTTAATTCCCAAATCCATATATTTTCTACTGCCTGTGCTTCAACGTGAATAAAAGTCCTACCTTTCCCTAGGGTAACGTCTCAGATTGTATTTTTCAGCAGTAGTTTTTGCCTGCCCAGCATCCATTTTCCTTTTTTCTAGTAGCACCATGTTCTTCCTTCAAGGATCTACCCCCTCTCACCCTCAGCACATGGAGGCAACACATGAATTGCATTCCTGTTATGGTCACATGTCTTCTTCTCAGGAAGGTTTGAAGTTCCTTGAAAGCAGGAATAGTTTCTTCTTCTTCCTCTTCCTCCCCCCTCTTCTTCTTTATCTCTTTCTCCTCTTTTTCTTGTAAGTACATCTCACATGCATGATACCTAGGAGAGGCTGAAAATATTTGCTGAATGAATACCTTGCACATGGTACTTGCTTACTCAGTATTTGTGAAATTGGACTGTTCGACAAGATAGCAAATAAAATGGGCCTCACCAGTGTTAGAATCCCAGTAGGCAGAGAAAGGTCAAGGATATGCCCCAGGTATATTCCACTTCCTTGTACCATTCAAAGACAGAGCATTTGAGTCACTGGAGGTTTCTGAGGTGGTTTTCATGGGAGAGCCCATGTAGAATTCTTGAGCATAATCTAACCTGTTAGACATGAAGGAGCAATGAAGCTGACAAATTCCATGTCTTAGAAGAAAAAAAATCAGCATTCTCCAGATAGAGGAGTAAAGGGATCATGATACCTATATCTCAATGGCAAAAGGCAAGTAATCTCTATGCAGCATTAATCTAAATTTGATTAAGACCTTTAGAGTTTCTAAAAAAACAAACAAACAAAGATTATGATATCCACCTATCCTCTACCTTTCTAAAACTATAGTTCAAAACAAAACTATAAACTATAAGCCAAAAATAAACATAACAAAGTCTTATAGAATTCTAATTTTTCCCACTGATGATCACTTTTAGGCTTTCCAAAAAGGATCAGATATCAAATTCTTTCACAAAAGTTTTTGGAGGAGTCTGCCGTGCTGTGCCTCAAGCATGTTGTTTGCTTTTCTTTGGGATAGTTGTGTGCTGCCTCTAAAGAGGAAGGCAACAGTAATACAAGTGCTGATCCAGTCATGAAAAGAGAACTTCTTTGCTTTGCGCAGTGACCCTAACTTGAGACCTACTGGTCTAGGAAGCCTCTCTTTTCCTTGTTCAATAGTTTGATGTACATTATTCTTGTACTAAACCCACCATTTATTTCCCATTACCCACAACAGCATTGCCTGAGTATTTTCTGAAGAAAATAGTTTTAATAGAGGCAATGCAAAAAACTACTTTGAGGTCACCTGTGTATCGGGCATTCTATTTCATCCATTGGGAATATCAAGATATCACATTGCCTATTAACATAAAAAGATCCTAATGGGAAAAAAAGATGAACATAGTAACAATATTGTGTCTCCAAACAGCTGGCCCTGGATACCGTAATTACTGTGGAACAAAAGAAAAGTGAAGGAGGCTAGTATAAATGCAAAAGTTAGACAAGATGCAAATGATTAAAATTAATCTTCTTGGTACTACGCTCTAGTTCCTGCTCTTGACTAAAGACCCTAATATTTCAACCAGTTATTCTCTGAATTGTCAAGTCTAGCTTCTAAAGGCTATATTTTTAACTGTACATAAACATAAAATTGTTGGAGTTCAGGGAGGGGGTTAGTATGAAAGTGGAAGTATTTGCTAAGAGAAAATGTGGCATAGGTCATCATTACCTCCTTGCACAGCTATCGATACTTCTCTTTTCGCCAATTTTAGTCTAAATTTCCCGTTTTCTGTCTCTATTTACTGAAACACAACACTGAGAAGAGCTGGGTCTGGAAAGGAAGTAGCCCAAAGTACAGTTTTAATAATGGCTAATATTTCCTAAGTGTTGACAACATGTAGTCACCGTGCTGAGACTTGGATCATCCCATTAAATCAAGTTCCCCCAATGTAAGTACTATTGTTAACCTAGGTTTACAAATGAGGAAATGGAGGCTTAGAGAAGTTAAAATAAACAAACTTGTCCAAGATCCCACAGCTATGCTTTAATCACTGTCCTAAAATGACCAATGAATGAAAAGGGTCTTGTTCTAGGAATTAAAAGCCCCAGACTCTTGTCCTAGCTTTTCTTAAACTTTCTGAGCCTCAGTGCTTCATCTACTTAGGTTATGGGGTTATTGTGAAAATCAACTAAGATAATGTTTACTTTAAGGACTTTGTAAATACAAACCATAAAAACACAATGCATTACTATATTACACATAAAAGAGAATGGATTGTGAGTTAGGAAGTTCCCATCAGAGGACTAAAATTGAGAGAGACCGTACTGAAATATTAGGAGAAAATTGGCTATGTGGTGAAGTATTCTGATATTTGGGAAGTTGGGGCAGGCAGAGGAAGATGCATCCAAGATGCCTTCTGGGAGAATGAAAGAGGAAGTGCCCAATGGAAGATGAGTACGGGGATCTTATAGCAAAAAAAGCCCCCAAAAACCCCCAAAAAACAACCAAAAAAAAAAAAAACAAAAGAGAGAGAGAGAGGAGATAGTTAAAGCCCAGCCCAAAGCTACATACAGAATAGTATGAGAGAAATAAAGATGTGGAGTCTTCTCTGGCTGCTGGGTTGTCTACTTTTGCTTATTGTGGCTGCTGGAACAGAAAGCAACATATTCTGAAGAAGAAAAAACTGTACCCTTGCTCTTCTGCCTATTTGTTCTGGGGACTCGTGAGATACCTAGGTTATTTCTGTGGGCTTGTTTTTTTCTTATTTTTTTTCCCTTAAGGGGGAACTTACAAAGTTGAATTTGACATTTTTGCCAAATCTCTTAAACCAGTGGTCCTCAAATTTAGTAAACATCAGAATCCCTGGGATAGGTCTGCCAGATTTAGCAATTAAAAATACAGAACATGCAATTAATTTTAAATTTCAGTTAAATACGAATAATTTTGCTATAAACATGTCCAAAATATTGCATGGGACATGCTTATACTAAAAAAAATTTACTCATTGTTTATCTGAACTTCCAAGTTAATTGAAAATTCTGTATTTTATCTGGTAGCGCTACCTGGAGCTTGTTAAAATGTAGACTCACCAATTCCATATTCTAATTTTGTCAGTAAATCTGAAATAGGGCCAAGTGATCCTCCAGATGACTCCAGTGCAGCTTATTCCTAGCCAACATTTTGAGAGATACAGGTTAAGCTTGGATAATGCCAACTCGGGAATGAGAGGTTGCAAGAGGCCAGGAGGACATCTTGGGGAGAGGAGAAAGGTATGTGTAGTGTGCTCAGGGGATGCTGGAGGACCTGGTCCTTGAGTGACAGCAGAGATAAGTCTGAGCGCTAGGACCACAGTGTGGTAACAAGAGAAGATATTTACTGAGCTCCGCTGTTGTGTCATTAAGTCCTCTCAACAACCACAAGAAGAAGATGACTATTATTATCTCTATCTCTTCAGATGAGGAAATAAAAGCTCAGGGTTAAGTAATTTGCCCAAGGTCACATAGGTAGTATATAGCGGCAGCAGGTTTGATCTAAGATCAATTGTTTCCACAGCCCACATTTTGAACCAGTCCTATGCAATGATAGGAAGTTTGGACAACTTTGCCAGTGCAACTATTTTTTTCCCCCCATTTGCAGCTTTCTTCAAATTGCTAAGTTAACTAAAGTATAGTCAGGAATGTGACATCTGCTCTCTAGAAGTACACAAAGATCTCCACCTTCTGATGTATAGTAGCAAAAAGGCTTGGAAGTTAGTGAAAAGTTTAAGGGTCTGAGTCGATGAAAAAACTGGAGAGCCATTAAATAAGGTATTGATTAAGACAATTTTTTTTTTTTTTTTTTTGGGTCTAGAACGCTCAGCACTAGCCAAAGCCCATCATCCTAAAGGGCAGTGTGTCAGGGGATGCTCTCCTTTGGAGCATAAACCAATAATTTTCTCACCAGGGGACCTAAGATGGTTGAATAGGCTCTGAAGATGACGTTAGGGGAGGCCACTAAACATAGGGAGTAGGTTGATGAAGGAATTGGAGCTGATTAGACTAGAAAGGAGACAACTCAAAGAAACCCTGGCTGCAGTTTTCTAACATTTGTAGAACTGGTAGGAGGGAAAGGCAATAAGCAAGGACCAGAGGTTAGATGTTAGTAGGAAAAGGATTTTGACTCAATCTATGTGGTAGAGTGAATTATTATTCAAAATATTTGCTGCTTTTCTCTGGGGTGTCTCTCTTCCTGTCTTGTCCCTCTCTGGGGGAGGATTCCATATGATTTGTGTTGGCTAACAAAATGTGAAAACTTTAAGGTCTAGCATGGATTCCCCACTATCTCTTTTCCTCTGCCATGAGATCTGCAATGTCCCAGAGAGGGGCTTCTCCAGCAGCCCAGATCCCAGGTGGAAACTGATGAGGGGGCAGAGCCATCTGACCTGTGTTAGGTACACAGTGTAAGCAAGAAGTAAGCCTCTGTTGTTAAAAAAAAAAAAGTCACTGACATTTTTGGGCCTTTTATTACTGTGGAATACCTCACTTATGCTGACAGGCAAAATAAGAAAGCACTCTCTAGAAGTCAGAGTCGTCCAAAGATGGAAAGGACTACCTGGAGAAGTGGTGAGGTTCCTGAACTAGAAGTATTCAAATATAGCTACAGACAACTTTGAAGGATGTTTAAAAAAGGGGGGGTTGGTGGAGGCGGGGAGAGGTGGATTGAAGTATTGGCTGAGTGGTAAAGACCTTAAGCTCCCTGTCATATCTGAGAGTCTGTGCTACAAGAATAGTAAGGTAAAAGTAGCCACGAAATGGGTAAGGCCTTTTGCATAGCCATGTTTTAAATACACTTGAAGAGGAGGAACACATTGACATTAGGGCAGATTAATATCAGTTCGTGGTTACTGAAATTTAGAGTATTAACTTGTGCTTGTTTGAGAACAGGCTTCTGGAATGTAACTAAAAGAAGAGTTAACTATTTATGTGGTTTGAAATTAACCATAAAAGACCTTCAGGGGAGGCTTAGAACACAAGAATAGCTCCGGAAAGTGTAATTCAGTCACTAACATGGGCCTCTTCCAGAACCCTGCTAACTGTTAGATGCACAACGCCAAGCCACACGCTTGGCCAGTGATCAGAGAAAACAGGGACATGGCGTGGGATACTGCCGTTCCATCAATCCGCAGCCCAGAGAAATGCCAGTTGGTATTAACTCCCTTCCCTCTCCCCTTTCCTGTCTGGTCCCTTCATAATCCCAAGTTTTTCTCTTGGCTCTTCTTCTACCCTTTGATTCCCCCACTCTTAACATTGTCTCTCTTAATAATCTGACCTATCATTATTTTATCATCTCTCTATAATCTGCTCTTGTTTCCACCTATCATTTATTTACCTAAGTCCCCAGTGAGAAAGCTAGAAGTGAAAAAGGGTGAAACAAAGCAACATTATAAAATGAGGAAAGCTTTCATTCATGCGATGAATTAAGCAGCATGTGGAGGTGTGTGTACTATATGCAAGCATGGCTTTGGGGAAAAAAGACATCTATTCCAAATTTCAGATCCATTGCTTATGACATGGGGAACCTTGAACAAGTTACTTAAACTCTCAATGTTCTCAGTTCCTAATCCTTAAAATGAGGTCAATAACCACCTAGCAGGGTTGTTGGGAAGATTAAATAAAGTAAAATATGTTACATAATACATATGTTACAAATACATAATAGACACCAGGTAAAAGGCTGATATAAATTACATAACATTTTAGTTCAGCTTGGATCTTAGTTTATAGTTTATTTATTTAATCTCAGGTTAAATGCCTTAAAAGCTGGAACCATTTTCTGTTAGTATTTTTCAGTGTCTACAGTTTTGTTGGTCAGAAGAATGTATAATAAGTACCCGAAGACTTGGAACCAAAATCTACATATATATGTAATATTATGTATATGTAATACTGTACATTACATATATAACACATGTTATGGAGTGAATGTTTTTAATCCCTCCCACAAAATTCATATTTTGAGCCCTAACCTCCAGTGTGATGAAATTTGGAAGTAGGGCCTTTGGGAGGTAATTAGGTTTAGGTGAGGTCATGAAATGGGGCACTCACATTGGGATCAGTGTCCTTATAAGAAGAGGAGGAGAGACCGGAGCACACTCTACCCATTACATGAGGACACAGCAAGAAGGTGGCAGGCCATCTGCAACCAGGAAATGCATTCTCACCAGGAACTGAATCCAGCAGCACCTTGATCTTGGACTTCCTGCCTCCAGGACTGTGAGAAATAAATAGCTGCTATTTAAGTCACCCAGTCTATGGTATTTTGTTATAGCAGCCTGAGCTAAGACTATATATATATATGTATATGTACACATCTATATTTAACCCTCTAGTTTTGTATAGTACCTCTCCTATTTGTACAACTGAGTGAGATTTGGAGATATTGCCTTAGTATATAGAATATAGCATATATATCATATCTACATCTATATCTAATACAGGATTTAGGTTCAGCTATTTTTGTTATGATCTAAGTCCTATACAGAAGGAAGAGAATAGACACAATCCCAGTCTTTAAGAATTTTACATTATTCCAAATGACCTAGGGCATTTAGACAGACCCTTTTTACTCCCTACCAAATATCCATTCACCCGTCTTCTTTGCTGACAGAAGTAATGATTTTCTTTAAAATGTCAGTGTATCCATCCCTGTAACGGTCTAAGTCAATCATGAGAATCTTGTTTCCTGCTTTCCCAGACCCCTTTGAAATTTGTAGTGGCCTTGAGATGTAAGGAGAAGTCACTAAGGGGGCTTCTGGGGAAGCTTTTGCCTTTTTGACAGAAAGAGACAAGTAGCTGGGAGCCCCTCTCTTCACCCTGTCCTGGCTTAAGCATGTATATATTGCTGGCCGGCAGTGACTATTTTGTGACCCTGATATGACAACCAGGGAAAGAAAAATCAACATGCCAAAGACAGTGGTGCAGAAAAATCGAATGAAGTTACTGATTATATTGCTGAGTAACTAATCCAAAGGCAGGAACCATCTACTTCTAGACTTGTTACATGAGAAAATAAACCTCTATTTGTTAAGTCACTATTAGTCAGATATTTTTGGTAAATTGCAACCAAAGATATTCTTAATCGATACCAGATAAAAGTATAATGTATAGTAGAATTTCTGCTGCTGTGAAATTTCAGAACAAGTAAACAGTGGAATGAAATATCATTGGCATGGAAACAATGAAAAGAGGAAGGTTTTTCTGAGGAGCTCTTTCTCTCATGAGGATACGATTTATTTGCATAAACAAAATCTTCAATACTTATACTATTCTTAAAGAAGATATAGTAGGGAACATAAAACTTTATATTTTGATCCTGAAGGGAGAAAGAAAAGATATACATTTCAAAACATAAAGAATGCTAGATGTATATGGCTATCTGATGATGAAAGAAAATTATTTGGGGGAGCTTTTTATAGTAAATATTAGTTATATAATGCTGGCAATTAACACATACAGTTTTGCCAGCTGTCTCCACATTTGTCAGTATCATGTGTTGAGATGTTTAAAGGAAACTAAGCATCAGTATATGCCATTTCCATTTTTTCAAAGTTCGCCTGCAATCTGATTTCTTCCTCTTAACGAACACTTCCTCACCACTGCCACCACACGTCAGTCTGTATCCCCAAGCACCTTACTGCAATTTTCTCCTGAGACATTATTACCTCAGGATAAATTCAGTAATCTTCTTTACTTTCTCAGTTTCAAAAACAACTGAGTTTTACATTTCTAAGCCTATAAAAACTTCTAATAGAAGTAGGTCTTACCATAAAATTTTTTTCATGAAGGTGTTCGATCATAGTTGGGCAGTTAGTTTATATACCTTTCCTGTGGACCTCTTTTTAAATTGACTTTCCTATATTTGTAATACTTTTTTGGTCATTACAAAATTTTCCAACTCAAATGGAACCTTGTGATTTGCTATATTCAGAGGGATCAGAGTCAAATTTAAAAGTTCCAAAGACATCCCTTCAACATGTATATCTATTTAGTCACAGTAGCAGTTTGTATTGTGCAACGAACCTATCTGTAAAAAGTGGCTTTAGTCTTTCTGAAATTTATCCCACAGAGTTCTGACATGGAATGATATCCTTTAAATGATCAAGTAGCAATTTTAATAGTGAAAAATAGAGATGGATTTTGAAAATCCTTTACTAGCAAAAAAAAAACAAAACAAAAAACCTTTATTAGAAATCATTATCAAGAAAATATTTTGCATATCTGTGAATATACTCAGTGAAGTTCAGATGAATTATATAAGCACATTTCAAAAACAGAAAAAGATCATTACATAATACTTTTTTAAAATAAATTTTAATAGAATATAAAATTATTCTAAAACAAAACTTTTTTTAAAAAACGTAATAGTGAAAATACAAACCAAAGCATTAAAACTCGTTTCTACTCAGAGTCTTTGCTCCTGTTTTGTACACAGTCATCACTTTCTCAGTGAGAGTGAAAATTAGCCTCTTTCTCCCCCATTGGCCTGTAGGAGCTATGGGGCAAGGAATGGGCTGGTCTTGTTCACCGTAGCATCTAGCACGGTGCCTGGCACATACTGACACTCCTAAAATATTTGTTGAATGAATGATATCCTTCCTGCTTCAAACCTTCAATGGCTCTCCCTGTCTAATAATTTAGCACAAATTCTTCACCCCAACATCTAGGTCTTCTTTATACATAACCTGTCCTAGCCCAACCAGGTTAAAATAGAACAGGGCTGGCCTACAACATGCCTTAAGCTTTTAGCTGCAGGGCCTGCTTTGTCCAAAATCCCGACTTTCTACTTCCCTGCTCCTCAAAAGATTCATATCACCTGCTTTACAAAGACACTTCTTGTCCCTCTAGCCAACAGGATTTCTTTCTTTTGTGCATCACCACAGTATGTCTCTTATGGCACTTGCCATATTTTGCTTTTGATTATATGTATTGTGTTTACATTTTATCCCCCCATCAACACTGTAAGCTCCTTGGGGAGAGGGATAGTAAGTCCTTATATCACTCCCCACAGCATAGTGTACAAAGTAGGCATTTCATTCAAACGTAAGTATATACACCTAGTGTTTGGACCATCAGAGTTCTTAGCTGTGAGAAGGGAGCTACTAATGGAAAACCTCATAATATTAGAGTATTCCGAATTATACAGTGATTAAGGACACAAGCTTCTATAACAGCCTGCATGGGCCGAATGCTCACTCTGATGCTCGATAGCTTTGTAGCCTTGGGTAGCTTACATCATCTTCTAAATATCAGTTTCCTCACCTGAAACATGGTAATACTACTACCTACCTCGTAGGGCTTTTGTGCAAATTAAATGAAATAAGGTGCATAAAATGCTTAGTACACATAATACACACTCATTACTATTCACTCTTAGTATCATTATTATTTGAGCTTAAGAAGTTTGATTTTTTAATGGCTGATATGCTTGCATTGCAATATTTGATAGTAGGTTAGAAAGCATCTCTGCACTGAGTAGCCCTTGATCATCCAAGGAGTAACAGTGACCAAATAATTTAGGGCCCATATATATTTCGCTTGGAAATCTCAAAAAAGTTTCTGCAGTTCTCCATTTAATTTTTGTAGAGACCTGTGATATGCTTCTTATCATGATATTTAATGTCCAATTATTCTTCATTAGGTTAATAGCAGTGATTTCTTATAAATAACTCTGGTTACTTAATTAGTATTTATAAAGCATATTATAAATGCTTTTTAGTGAGTACCTTAGTGAGTAATGTATATTAGTGAGTACATTGCCCCATTGGAATGAACACATCATGAAATATCTAGGCCGCTGTACCTTAATTTCAAAATAGGGTTTTGCAGCTTTCTTGTACTAGTGCAAGAGACCATCAGGGGCACACACATTAACCAACTGAGCACAAGATCTGGGAGAGTACCACTCAAGGGATTTTCAAGATAATATTACCATTTGCTTGATTCTAATTTAAATAATTTGGAGTTCTCATAAGATTAGGAAGCTTTGAAGAGTAGAATGTTGACCAAAGAGAGTAAATAAGAAAACTTTTTTTTGGCATTTACAAAATGTTCCTTCTAAAGAACAACATGTTTTTATAGGCCTGCACTGATTAAAGAAATCTTATTAGATATAAATGAGAAGCATGTGCTTCTGGTGGTATTGTACCCAGAGGATTTTAGTTAAGTCCAAACTTTTAGAGCATTTGAAATATACCCAGTTGGGCAGTTAATGAACACTCTTCAACTTAAAGTAGAGAACTGTTATAAAACAGACAACCGATGGGAACTTACTGTATAGCACAGGGAGCTCTACCTGATGCACTGTGGTAACCTAAATGGGAGGGAAGTCCAAAAGGGAGGGGATATCTGAATGTGTATGGCTGATTCATTCTGTTGTGCAGTGGAGGCTAACATAACATTGTAAAGGAAGCACACTCCAATAAAAATTAATGAAAAAAGACACATAAATTACTTAGCCCTTTCCCAATAAATAAATAAATAAAAAGTAGAGAACTGTTACAAGAGAAAAAAAATCTACCAAAAAAGTTATAGAGGAGACCAAAAGATATTGAAATCTTTTCCAGTGTTCCCATTTCGATGATTCTTAAGAGTTATAGCTAAAGAAGTACAGCTTTCCTTCCATCCCTGAAATTGGTTTCTTGTATAACACATTATTTTGAATGTCGGCAATAAGCCCTTGCACTTATTTAGACCAAAGACCAAGATTGAGAATAGAGTGAATGCCTATTTCAGTCCTAGAAACGAAGACATCAGTAGTGTAATAGAAGGCAAGTGAAAGATAAATACATTTGTTTTTCCATCTGTTAAGACATAACTGAAACATTCTTCTCATTTTTTCCGTAATATTTTGTTTCCTGGCAACAAATATCAAAAATTCCCAATCAACCACATCTTTCACAATTCTTGGTTCTTTGAAAAAGCAGCACTAATAGTGTTTAGATTTCTAGTATATAAAATTATTTTCAGAAAAGAACTAATACATATATAAAAAGAGTTATTTATATATATATAATTATATGCGTATGTATAGTTCAGTAAAGGAGCATGCCATCAAAACCATGGGGATGTATTATATAACCACTTTGAGAAACAACTGGGCACTATATGGTAAATTTTCTGTAACCCAGATATTTTACTCCTGGGTGTTTATCCAAGAGCAGATCTTTCACATGTACCAGAAGGCAAGTGTAAGAATGTTTTTAGCAGCACTGTTTGTGATCTCTTTCTCTCTCACACATGCACCTGGAGATTTTTCCAGTGTTCATCAAGAGCAGAATGGATAAACCTGATACAGTGTGAAAATAAATTATTTACAGCTACATGCAAAAATACGTATGAATATTGTCTACACAGCAAAAAAGTCAAGTAGCAGAATATTACACATACATTTCCATAATATATAAAGTTCAAAAATGTATAAAATTAACCATTATTTTGTTTAGGCATACAAACATATGTGGCAAAACTAAAGAAAAGCAGGAGAATAATTAGCACAAAATTCAAAGTTGAGAAGGATTAGGACCTGATAGGGTCCCATGGGGAATATCAGAGTAACATTCTTTCTCTTTAAGTAGGTGTTGGGTAGAGAGCTGTTCATTGCATTGTGATTCTTTATATTTTGCACATATTTAATAAATGTTCTTTTGAAACTGCTCAATATTTGGTAAAAACAATAAAAAGCAAAAGGTGCTACACAATTACTGCCATTATTATACCTAAGCAAAATATTTTAAAAGTAATATAATTTTCAGTCCTTTATAATTCATCTACTTGTGTGTGGTCTGGGACATTATTTCCTGATTTCTATGAGACTATGGAAGTGTTTAAATGCTATTAAGAAAAAAAAAATGGCAAAACTAGTCAGTCTAGTTCATTATGTTCTGTGATGCTACAAAAGGTCAAATTCCATAAAACCAGTTGACAGGCTGTCCCAAGACTTTTGCTTTGGACAGTCTTTAAAAATGAAAAGTTGTTTTGAAAATGCACTGAGATTTTATAAAATACATTTTACATGAGGATTTTTATTTCGTTCTACCTTTTCACTGAATAGTTTTATATTATACACTTCTAGAATGATTCCTTAAACACAATCCATCACTGCAATTCCATCTATCTAGTGTGTTTGTATGGGCTCCAATACAATTAAATTACAAAACTCACAATTTCATTTTTTATATTAATGAACTTTATTGTACTTCTCACTTTATGTTTTTACTTTGTCAAGAGGTAGATTTGGACCAATGGGTCCAAAAGTCTTTATAAGTATTTCACTTTCAACTAAAATATATGTATCACTTAAAAGTAAGAGACTCTTATTTTTAATGTCAAAATATCAATTTGGAGGTATTTTATTTCTATTTTTCTAGTTATAATTAAATGGATAAAACTATACTATTAAATATGATGAAGCATTACTTTGGAGAATTTTGTTTATGTTTTTAAATATCATGTTACCAGTTTACAGTTTACAATTACACCAAAATGTTAACAATTCATTTTTTGGGAAACCTTGTTGTACTTAAAGTACTAAATGAACAACTCATGCTCCTATTGTTAAATGGGCACTGTACTGAGTTAGTTTTATACCTTCTTTTATCCTCCTGAGTTATCTAGAGGATCCTGCAATCCTCTATGTTTTGATTGTAGAAATCAGTGTGTTTGCTTTTTGGTAAGACATTGTTTCATAGCATCTTATATTTAAAGAAAGATTCCTATGAAACAAAATTAACAATTTTGGTTTTATTATATTTGAAGATATTTTAAGATTTACATGTGAAAAAAAACTTACTGCTTAACTTTTCCACATGTTATCATTACATGAATGGAATAGAAACTGTGAAAATAGAAATTGTCAACAAATGCTTAAAGACAAGCTGAAGATGCCAAATTATTCACCCTTGGATTCAAGGCAAAATGATTTTACAACTTCTCTGACATGATGTACTTTATAGAACACAGGTATTTGGGTCTGACAGACCTGCTTTTGCATTCCAGCTCTATCAGCTGTGCATCTTTGAGCTATTTACTGAGATCTCACCTGAAACATGACAGGGATTTTTATGGAGACTAAATTAGATAATGCAGGAATAATTCCTGGTACAAAGATATTACGCAGTAAATGTTCTCCCTGCCCCACATCACAAGTCAAAGTAGGAAGTAAAATTTTTTCGGTACAAGAATATCAAGTCATTGCAACAGATTATAAGCAAATTCCTTAACATCCAAAGCACTTACCAGTGTTTTTTTGTGACATAAACAACAGACTTCTGGATTCCTGCCCTACTGTCTCCTCCCACTCACGTCATACATGTTTTCCTATCCGTCATTCTTTTTCATTTGAGGGGTTTGGGATAAGGGAGAGAAATGGTGTCTCAGGGAATGGAAAAACTTACCATGGAGGGATGGGTTGGAACTAAAAAGGAATGTGCATCATCATTACCATCTTCACTGAAGAAAGCTTATAGAAGACATGAGTTGTGAATAACATACTTTCTATATGAAATGGCAATGACAGAATGTGCTTTCTTAAGATAAGAGACCAAAGAAAATCCCATGGAGGCTGAACATTCAATATAGATTTCTTTTGCATCATTTTGTGCTTCTTACTATGGAAGGCCTTGTAATGGGTGCTAGTTCTGAAGACAGAATCAGATATATAACAAACTTAATGTAAAATTATTTCTCCATATCTATACCTAAGGGTAATTTCTTTCTCACATCTATTCTTACTTATATTGAAAAACATTTTGGGGCCTCCCTGAGTCTTTCTGGGGCCCAAGAGGGCTTTGGGGCTGTACCAGGCCCGTCTGCCTCAAGATGCCTTTTAGAAGTGTTTTCTGTTCTTACTGAACGTTAGGCAAGGAATAAACTTGGGGGTCTTTCTGTTCTCCAGGTTAGGGTCTATGAAGCCAGCTTCTTTTCTGCTCTCAGAGTTGCCTCACCAGTCTGGCTCTTAGCGTCAAGTTTGCATTTCTGCACATCTTATTCTGCACACCATTCTGTGAATGGTGGCACATGCAGTTGTGCAATATGGTATTTCTGCTCAGCCAGGTTACAGGGCTTCTTCTCAGGCATTCTCCCAATGCCCTCACCCCCAGCCCACCTTGCCTCTCTTCTGTTTCCACATTCTGCATACATTTTATTAAGATTTTGGGTGGGAAGAGAAAACTAGCTCCAACTGAGCACATGTTCTTCAAAATATAGGGTTTATGGCATATGTTTTGCGCATTCAAAGTTTAGACTTCAAAATTCCAATAAATCCAAACTTTTGCATTTCAAAAGTTTTCTCTGTATGAACTGGGAGAGTACAAAGGGAGCAGAAATATTAAAGGCGCTTGTTCTTGTTGAGAGATCAAATTTAGATGAAACTGTTAAATAACTTAAAAAACTCCCCCAAATGTAGTGGCTTAAAACAACAACAAATTAATACTTCTCATGATTTACTGGGTTGGCCAGGTGGTTCTTCTGCTGTTATCTGCCTGGGCTCAGTCACAAAGTTGCATTCAACTGGTGGTCGGCTGGGGTCTGAGCTCAGCTGAGCATCTGGCACAGCTGGGCCTCTCTCCATGGTCTTTCACCCTGGGCTTCTTCATGGCATAGCAACATTCCAAGAGGCTAAACACAGAAGGTAAAAAGTCTCTTAAGGCCTGGCCTTGGAAGTCACATAACATCACCTCCACCATATTCTATTGGTCAACACAGGTGGCGGAACACTCCATATTCAAAGGGTGAGGAAACAGGCTTTACCTGGTGGACACCAGGTTGTGTGTGCTGTGCCCTGCCTGCATAAAGGTGTCCTGTCAAAGGACAAGTAGGGCTGAAATGCATTCTGGGCTCCATTCAGCCAACTGGATGCCTTGGAGTGAATTTATATCTACTAGGAGGATGGGGTCATCCCCTTGCCAAGCCATGAGCCCATGAACTCCCTCTGCCTATTAGTGACATTTTCTAATTCACACAAAACACTGTTTAGGCTAGTAGAGGCCCAGCTGAATATCATCGTAGTGTGAATCAGATACACACTGGATCTTGATGAAGGCTAAGGTCTTTCCCACAGGATTTAGGTAGTTATTACAAAGCTGCATAGAGTTTGCAGTGGGGGGAGAAGGGAAGAGGGAAAGAAATTGGATGTCGTTCCTAGTTTACCTCCTTTGCTCCCTATTCAATCCCAGGAGTGAAGCCACGTTACCAGGCCTTGGAAGGGATGTGTTCCCAAGACTGCTCTTAAGCCTTCAGAGGATGTCCCACATGAATGAGTCCTTTGTCCTCTACTCTTCTCCTTCTTTATCATTTCTAAGCCCTTTAACCCCTTTTTGCAATATCTCCTTCCCCCCTCCCCTTTTCTCTGTGGTCCGTCAACCCTTCTAACAGAAATAACCACATTTCCTTCCCTAGCAGTGATTTTGTGTGTGTGGCTGCAAATGTCAGCTGCTTGTCAGGGACTCCTATTCTTGAAGGTTTGCAGAGGGGAGGAGTGGGCTGTGGTCTGTCTGCTGACTCCCTTGGGAATAGAGAACAGGTGCATTCTTATTCTGTGATTAGATGTAGGGAAGGAGCAAATGGCTTTTCTGTTAATCAGCTAAAAACAAAGCCACAGAAAAATATAATTTCCTTCAAAGTTTTCCTTCTAGTATGCATGAAAAGTCAATATTTCTCTCTTTAACTTAATTACAATGATGCTATTTCTTTTGGTATAATACCTTAGACCTATTATGCTGAAAGAGCATCCCTGTCTTCTATGATTTAAGTTATTTAACAAATTTCATAACCTATTTGGCAATAAATGATACCACGCCCAGGTACTGTCTCTCCACAATTCTCCCTTCATGATACTGGAGTGAGGAGAGGGTAGGGACCAAGGGAGGAGGGTAGTTTATTTTATGCCATTGCACTGGAATTTAAAAGTATCAGGGTGATTTGGGCTGATCTTGGAGGCTCTGTAGGAGACTAGGGTCTTCAGCTGGGCTAAAGAGGTTTTGGAGAAGTGAAGAGAGGGAAGAATATTGTATCAAAAGATATATGGATTTTCAGAGGTGGGAAGCTGAGTGTGGCATGATCAGGAGATGGTAAAAGATCTGACTTTTCTAAAATAAGGGGGCACTCGACTTCCATATTTCTGAAGTAACAAGGTTTTAATCATAATGAACATCCTTTACATGAAGGTTTGGTAACTAAGATTCTTACAAATAGAAAATGCTAAATTGTTTATTTTTTTACTGTTTGTCTTTGTGATATGATTCTTTTAGTGATATCATCATTGTTTAGGATCTTGAATGATTGATACAAAGTGGCTTAATAAAAGTCAGAAGGAGGGCTTCCTTGGTGGCGCAGTGGTTGAGAGTCTGCCTGCTAATGCAGGGGACACGGGTTCGAGCCCTGGTCTGGGAGGATCCCACATGCCGCGGAGCAACTAGGCCCGTGAGCCACAACTACTGAGCCTGTGCGTCTAGAGCCTGTGCTCCGCAACAAGAGAGGCCGCGATAGTGAGAGGCCCGCGCACCGCGATGAAGAGTGGCCCCCACTCACCGCAACTAGAGAAAGCCCTCCCACAGAAACGAAGACCCAACACAGCCAAAAATAAATTAATTAAAAAAAAAAAAATTCTCTAAAAAAAACAAAAAAAAAAGTCAGAAGGAAATCATTACAAATGGTTCAACAGATGAAGAGCTTGATCATCACGGGATGGTTTGCAATAGCAAAATTTGGAGACAATCTTTATTATCCATAATAAATGACTGATTAAACACATCTATACAAAAAGAAACCATGCAGTAATTTAAAAATAATCTGTAAAAAAGTGAATTTATTGATGTGGAAATATATGTTAAGTAGAAAACTTTGGATACAAAACAAGACCCCCAAATGATATACTTTTTATTGTAAAAACATGTCTCTATCTCCCTTCATATCTCACGTTCCGCTCCCCCAACTTTTTCCAATAAAAAAAGATATCTGGAAAGATATATAACAGAAAAGGGTCTGGTAGTTAGTACTGATTTATCCTCATGGGAGAAATTTTGGATGTTTCAAAATTTGTCTGCATTTTCTGATTTTTCTATAATGAACATGAATAGCTTTACAGTTTAAACAATCATTTTACAGAAAATAGATAAGTTGAGGAAAAAAGTGAGTCAGGGATACCTGGAGTACTTCTCTGAGGTCAACATCATGCAGGACTGTCTCCATCTTTTCCCACAGAATATCCTTTGGTGCCACTATCAGAATTTAGAGCTGGCTAGATTGAATATAGCCTGACTCAGCATAGTATTTTTTTTTTTTTTGCTCTTATGCTAATGCTTAAAAGCTTGAAACTCTGCACTCTACTCAATCCATTTCATCAAATATTTATTGAGCACCTACTATGTGCCAAGCATTAAGGATACAAGATTAACAAGACATAATTCTGTTGCAATTTAAGTCAGTAAGTGCTGTCATAGAAATTTGTACATCTTGGAAAGTCCCAGATGGTTGTTCTGATGATAGCCTACAGGGGAAAAAAATCATAAGCAAACCTCATACAAGACAATGTCCAAGAGAGTTCATACTAAAAATAATCTATCCATGTTTTCACTCATAATATTTTAAGCACAATGTAGAATTATGCTGAATCATTATTTTAAAAAAATACCCACATATTTGTGGCTCTTCATTATGATACCAGCATCATTCTCCTTTTAAATCAATAGCCTTTCAATTCTTTTAGTAGAAATTGTTTCAATCTGTTTAGTCTTTGAGCCAAAATTCTCAATGTGACTTTGAGATCCTGAACTGGAGACTCCAGTTCCCACATAAGGCAAAATTGTTTTTAAAAGTTAAATCAGGCAGTACGTTTCAAACTAAAGTTGCTAAACCCTGGGTAACCATAAATTAAACAATTAACAAATCCAAAACATTTAAAGTTGGACTTAGTGAATCTGAACAATTTCACTAGTTACATTATATATTATAATTTTTTGAATTAAAATTTCAATCTTAGTTAAGTAATTTACATATCCTCATATTTGTTTTCCATTACTATTCCTTTATCTAGAGGTTTTTTTTTTTTCCCCTGACAATTATCATGGCATTTACATGAATCAGTGTGTAAAGGAATTGGCAATCACATTATACCATTATCTTATTTTGTGGAAGAGAAAATGTAAGCCCAGAAGTAACTCATAGGAGTGTTAAGTTTCTTTGCATAGCGCCTTATGAAACATAAGTATATGATAACTGGTAACTACTGTTATTAGAAGCTTGTCCCTCAGATTCCTAGTCCATTACTCTTACTTGCCCAGATTATTTCTCCATACTGTTTAAAGCATTAGACTTGTACTCTGCTCAAGACACTCTGCATATTGGTTTTTTCATGGTATTTAATGGATCTATTTATTCATTTAACAAATATTTATTGAGTACCTACTGAGTGTCAGATACTGGTCTTGGCATTAATTTACATGTTAACAGAAATGATTAAACAGTGAGTATTATTTTAAACCCATATAAATGAGCATTTGTGGTTAGTCGTCTGTGTGTGTGTGTGTGTTTTCCTGCGGGGGGCCGGGGGGAGAGAGAATGTCTGTCTTCCTTCCTGTATAAAATCTGTTTGGTTTTCTATCTTAACTGCCATTTTATGCCAAGCATGTAGTATTAAAATAAGCTTGTTTCTGAGAAGCATGTCTACACTAAGTCTCCTTGGTTTTATTTTATGATGAAATACTAATTTCCCCTTTATAAAAAATTCTTTATTCCATAATTTTGAATAGGATGATACTTTCAACTGATTGCATTTAGGATATTAAACATTTCAGCATGACAATATTTTTCTCTGGGCCTGCAGCATTTTAATTTTATTATTAAGTAAATAACTTTCATTAATTTTAAGACTTTGCTTTCAGAATGAAATGAAATAGTACACGTAACGCTAATAGGTATGCCAGACACAGAAATATTGTTTTCCTTATTTAAATTATCTGTCTTCATCATAAAACTGACAGTCAATTTTTAGTAATTTCTGATTTTTATATTTTTCCTGTTCTTTTTTCACTCATGCAGCATTTTGGTCCTATTTGCTTGTTCTCTCTTTTTATAGGTCTCCCCTAGCTTCTCGTTTCAGTTATTATTTGGCTTTACTAGTCTTGCTGTCAATGCATTTCAATCCTTGGATTCCAGATTGCTATTCTATATTCATCTGCTCTGTTCTGCTCTGTCAGTGAAAATTCTGGCTCTTTGCTTGGTGGGACATCAAAAATCTGATAGGCTTTGGCTCCTGCTTCATTTAGGGATGAGTAGTACAAAACAAGAGATACAGATACTCCTTGGTTATACATTTAGGATTTCTCCCAAATTTCCCAAAGACTAACACTCTAATCTCTATTTAAAAGCAAACAACAAAGAAAGTGGCAGAATTTTTTTAAGAAAGAGGAGGGTGGTGTGGAATTTAGGTAGTGTTTTTAGCTACGGCTCTACGGACAAATATTATCTAGTTGGTATGGTAATGTACATAAGTAGCTCCTGAACTTTTGAGGGGAAGAGAGGGAGAGCTTAAAAATTGCAGGTAAGTACTGATATTAAAATGTCATAAACATATAATAGTTCCTTGATGCTTGCAAAGTAACCATAATATACAAAACAAACAACTAACTAAAGTTTTAAATCCAATTCATGAGTGTAATATAAAATAGTACTGTGGATGCTAAAACCAATGTCAGACTAGCTGAGTCCTAAAGCTACACCTGTTGATACTGTACTAACCAGTATTTCCAAACCTTAACTTTAGGTCACACATAACACTAATATACCAATAAATGGGAACCATAAGAGTATGTGTCAAAATACAGGAGGAAGGCCACAGGCAAAGTTTATGGAAAATCTGCCAACATGTAATTAAGCATGCCACTAAAACATTTGCAGCTCTTTTCGTATTTATATTCCTGTGAACATTGAAGATAGAGCCAAATAAATGAATAAGTTCATAGGAAAGTAGAAAGGTCATTTTAAGTCCTGGTTCCGGGTGTGTCAATGTTTGTTCAGAACAGCAGAAGGAAGACAAACAGAAGGGAATTAAAATTTTTTTTGTCTTAGAAACAACGGCAAACCCCACCATCTCCTTAGAGTCTGCGTTCTCACCTTCCCAATAGATGTTGGGTTTAAGCACACCAGCAGGAGAAGCAAGCCCTCTCTAGGAAACCACAGTGTCTTTTCAAACAAGGACCGCGGGTTTCTCTATTGTCGCTGCTTTCCCTCTCATCTGGGAATTGGTTTGCCTTTCGATAGCAACTCAGGAAGGGGTGGTGCGCCCCAAATTCGCGAGGCTCTGCCAAATACCAGAGGCTCTTCTTTGGAAGAGGGAGGCTCCTCCTTTGGACGTGAGGCGCCCCTACCAGAGCGCGCGCTTGCAGAAACGGAAACCACTAGCTGCGCTGAAGTGAGTCAAGTGATGAAATCAAGACTGCATGGGAAGGAGGCTCACCCAATAGCTCACGAACCTAAGTGGTGACAGACGCTGCTGAACCCTGCTCGTGGAAACCCTACGAGCCAACCACTGCTGCCGTCATGAGGTGGTCCTCGGAGGCACGGGGCCCCCGGATCTCCGGGCAGCGCACCCCTTCATTTTGGCAAAACGCAGAGGAAGGGAAGTGTGTGTGAGGGAAATCTAGACCCTCTGGTTCCCTAAGGACCCAGACCGTGTTCTGGTTACAAGGTGACCCCTACCACCAGGTCAGCGCAGGACTCCCCGGGGCAGACGGGCTGAGGCTCGCCTCGCGCCGAGAACCAGCCTCGCCTCCCGCGGAGAGAGGAGCCGCGCAGCGGCCGCGCCCGGCCCGGGACGGCGCCCTTGCCCCGCGCGCGGTCCTCGGTCCTCACCTGGAGCGCTCAGGTAGGGCTTGGGCGGGGCGGGAGGCTGGCGCGCAGGCGCGGGACGGGGGCCTCGCCCCTGCCGACGTCGCAGGCTGGAGCTCACCTGGGAGACTCCGAGAGGAAGCCGAGTCTCGGTTCGGCCTCTCCCTGGCAACGCCGGAGGCCCAGCGGGAAGGCAGGAGGCGGCGGCGGAGGAGGAGCTGGACTAATCGGCAACTGTAGCGACAGACACCGGAGCCGCCGCCGCCACCTGCACCTGGCGCCCGGCCCACGTCCAGCGCCCGTCCGGCCGCCGCTTCCCGCCGCCTTGCCCTGCCCACCCGCCAGGTAACTCGGCGGGCCGGCGCTCAGGTCGGGGCGGGGGACTCGTTGCCCCTGGGCAGCGTCGGAGGTGTGTGTGTGTGTGTGTGTGTGTCGGGGGGGGGTGTCGGACAGACGCGGAGGCTCACGTGGCGGAGAGACGGGGAAGGTCCCGGTGGCCGGTTGGAGATGGTCTCGAGAGCGATGTTTCAGTTGCCCCTCGGGAGAGGCCGAAAGGGACTCCCGAGACCGGGGAGGAGGTGGCGCTCCGGGGGTTGCCCTGTCCTGCCTGTCACTCGCAGTGCCCCCTGTCGGTCTCTGTAAGGAGGCTTCAGAAGAGCCGGACCCGGGCCGAAGTCCTGGGGGCCCCGAGCTGGTCCCTGCGAGGGTGGCCGGGGGGGGGTGGGGGGGTGGGGGGGTGGGGGGGTGGGGGGGTGGGGGGGGCAGGGCCGGGCGCGAGGCTGCGGGCTTCCTCTCGGGCTCACAGGTTGCTGGTCTCCTGCCGCCCCGGTGCGGGGGCCGGAGGGGCGAGCCCGCGGCGAGAAGGGCACGGCTTGGCCAGGCAACTTTCCCAGCCGGACCCCAGACCGTCCTAGGCTGGAAACCGCGGCCGCCCGAGCCGTTCAAATGGTTTCCGAGTGGTTTGGAAGGCGCTCTGCGGCCGGGACGCGGACATCCTTCTCTCTCTCTCGCTCTCTCTCTTTTTTTTTCTGGTCTCTGTACTTTTCCGGGTGCGCTCCCTAAGCCAGAGCTGCGCCCACTTTCCGGTTTGATCGAGAAGTTATTTTCTTCGTGGCAGGAGGAAATCTAACTGCCACTCACCAACCGCACACCATCTCGTTGAAGGACCTGTTGACTAAACGCCCTGCCTATCGCGGCTTTGGTCTGCCTGTGGCATATGAGTCAAAGGTTCAAAAAAACTTTGCTTCAGGAACCTGCCACGTCTGAACCTGGGTGTGCCAGGCCCAAATTCCTTTCCCTGCCTAATTAGGCTTTTCTGAAGCCTAAGAATTGAGGGTGAAACTGGTGCTTACCTTAGACTTCATTTCCTTTTCTTTCAAAGCCCATCAAAGCACTTCCTTCTCTCTCAAATATTCATCCAAACACCTCACTTCAAATTTATCAAATAACTATTTCTGTTTTTAGAACTCCATGGAGCTACCAATTTTTCTGGTTTCCAGAAAACCTTATTAAGTGAACATAACTTGCTGTAAAAGTTATACCACATAATGAAGACATTTAAATTCAAATTGTATTGTTAAAAAAATCATTTATTTGAGAATTTCTGGTTGTGGGAAAATCTGTTGCTTCTTTTACTGTATATTTTTCTTTGAGTTTGTGTCTAAAATACATGAGGTTAAAGTCATACCCTACAAATAGACTTCTTTAAACTTAACTTTTAATATCTGAAGTCTAGCATACATATTAGTTAAAACATTCTGAAGAGCTTGTACCAAGCATCTTTCTTTTTGCATTGCTTTAGCTAACATTTTTACATAGAAATTTTAATAATAAATGGCAATCTCACTGCCTATATTTGTTTAGTACTATCTTTGCTAATTTTTAAAAATATATTTTAAATTGCACACTTAACATAAAATGCCTTAGGAAACACATATAGTTGTTTTTTTTAAAGGTGCAATCAAAGTTAAAAAGTCAACCGCAGCACAATAGGACATAATTATTTATGGTACCTTTAACCAGTGCTTTCTGTTTTTCTTAAAAGAGCCTCACCTGTCCTCTTAATCTTGTCTCCATACGGAGAGATATATGTGCTAAATACTATTTAAAAATTAGGTGTAGGTATTGCTCTCTGAGAGTAGGGTATTAATTTAATCTTCACTGATTATTGGGCCAGATGTTATTAGATTATCTTTACCCTTAATTTTAGGGAGAAATTAACATATTTGCATTAGCTAGAGTAATAGGATGTCTCAGTTAAACTATCTGTAAAATATGAAAAATAATACTTCCCTAGATTAAGATAATGAGGACTTAAATCAGGAATCTCTTCTAGCCCTAGCATTCTTAGGATCCCCTTCTCACTTTGGATATCTAGTCAACCCATCCAGTTTGTGATAAACTGAAGCTGAGAGACATATTCTAACTTCAGTTCACCCAGCAAGTTAGTGGTAGACATGGCATTATTATTTGAGTGGCTTGACTCACGACTCATGTTATCTGTACTTTTCACCACCTACATTCTCATTTATCATAAGATGTTTACCTTGTTGTCTTTCATATAGTTTGTAAGGCCTTTGTAATTACAGAATAGTCAATTGTTCTTTGTCCAGCTCTGATTTACCCTAATTTCTACTTGTCCAGATGATGCCTGACTCCAGGGAGACTGAGTGAGGCCATCATTCTTCACCTGTCACTGTGGATCACATGTGTATAGAAGATGCCATGTGGACTGAGATTTTTAATCCTTTCTTGGTATTTCAGAGCCACAGTTAATTTTTTGAGTCAACTCGGACAACATAATTTAGTCTTCTGATCTTTTATTATATTGGCTTAAAATATATTTTATGAGGCAGCAACCCAGGGTCATCCTTCCATTTGCAACACTCTAGATTTTTGGTTGGCAAGCACACTTCCTTAACATCAGTGTTTTTTAAACTTTTTTTTTTTTTGGACTGCAATCTTCAGAAATGCATTCTATTCCTCAACACAATACACTCAAGTATGTGTATATATAAATGAAACAAGGTTTACAAAACAATACTTAATCCTACAGCATGGATGTTCTCTATTATTTACTTTTAAAAAACGTTGGTCTTAAAACTCTACATTGATTTTCATCGATTTTCTGACCACAGTGGGCTGGAACCTGCAATAAAAATAGCGGTATCCTATTGAATTTACATTTTTTTTAAGGCTGATTTTTCTACCAGTTTACTGTGTCTTACACACACACACACCCATGCATTCACAGGATAGAAAATCAAACAGTACTTTTAAAAATATATAAAATTATACTATAATCCTTATTAAACATTTATTGGAGGGCTTGAGACTCTAGGATCTGGTGCTAGACTAAAACTCTCAAACATTAAGAACTGTGTGAAATCTTATTGTACATTATTGTATCTTAAATGGGTTCTCAGCATATTGTAGTATGTTTGGGGATAGGAAAAACTGAAAAGGTTTTTCTGAAGGGATTTTGAAGTTACCAAGTATAATCTTGATAATACCAAATATTATCAAGTGAAAGTTTGAGAGAGAAAAAGAATTCTGTCCAGCTCTATTATAAGTTCTAAATTTTATGGCTGAGTTATAATGCTGGGTGGAGTCTGAAAAAAATCATTAAACAGGCAAGTTTATTACTTGGTTTGTAGTCTGTTAATATATATTTTTCTTTCACTATGAGACATATTGTGGGAATCATACCATTCACCCCCCAAAAAAGATTGAGAAATTAAGAAATTAGATCCCTAGGACCTGTAGGGATGTAGGCTTGGAAGCTCTGATTGGATGATTAAGCCTTCCATAGAAGCTTTTAATTTTAACATGCCTTCAGATTCCTGGTAAAAGGAATTTTTCTCCAAAAGAAAATATTGATGTATTTAATATTTTGGAAATGATCAATGCCCAAATCATCTTCAGACATATTCAATTTTCTGGTCCATAAAGTGTAAAAATACATTTGGTATGCCAGATCTTTTATGATTATAAAATCTGATTGAGAAGGAAGTATTTTCAATCACCTATCTAATTATGCATCTAGTTAGTATCAGAATAATTAGTTTTATATGATTTGGGTAATCTTAACACAATTAATATACTGCCAATAGCAACAGTGAATTCAAATCAATGCCAGGAAAGGCAAAAGACCAAAGTGCATTAACTTATGGCAAAGCAGAGACAAGTAGGACTCTGAATTCTAGGTCATTAGTGACTACTGGCAATTAGATGAAGTCTCCTTCAGTCATTCTCTGGGTTGGGCTCATATTTTTTGGCACTAAATAGAGATTATTTTCCCAGCTACACTTTTTTCCCTATAATTATTTCAAACTGCCCAAACTAGGTTGTTCATCTCATGTATCCCATTGCCTGCTGGACATCTTTAAGATGTCATAATTACCTGAGATTTTACATGTGTAAACCAGAAACTTTATCCCATCAAAACAGCGACAACAACAACAAAAAACAATGTTTTACTTCCTGTATTTTATTTATGAGTATTAGTACATTTACCGTTTCTTATCCACAATTCCAAAACCAAAAAATCTCTGATAGCAAAAATTTTTTTGGTTAACTCATTTTTCAGCAAAACTTGAATGCATTTGCTGTAAAACCTGAGAGAACTGTCAGGAAGCTATTTATCATCTACTCTGCTTGGAGGATGTGTCTTGCTGCAGAAATAGTTCTGTGTTTGATTACATGGTACCGTCCCAGGCCCTGCTGGGGGGTACACTCTTATATTGGGTGTGTAAACCATATCTCCTTTCTAACATCCAAAATATTCTGAATTTTGAAACACATTAGGCTCCTGGGATGTTGGAGAATGGGTAATGGATCTGTACTACCATCCAGGTGTCATGCCAGAAATCCAGAGGTCATGTTTTACTCTTTTCTTAACTTCCACAACTATCAGATCACCGGATCTGCTCAAGGTTTTCCACCTACTTTCACAAATTCCTCTCCTACTTCTACTGCCCTAGTTCAGGGTTTCATCAACTTTTGACTTTGGTACCACAGTCACCTGCTCCCTGATATCTCAGTGGATAGTGTTAAGCTTAAATCCATCCTCAGCAGAACCCCTGAGGTGATGGATCTCTTTAAAAATGTAAACCTGAACTTCTCTCTCCTCTGCTTCAAGTCATGTAGTGACTTTTCATAGCTCACAGGATAGAGAACCTATGGCCCTTAAAATGGTCCCACAGTATATGACCCTTGTTTAACTACGGATTTATACTCCATAAACCAAAATTTTTTATTCCAGCAACAGATTTCATTGTTTTTTTCTATTGTTGTTGTTGTTACTCTCCACTGCTGAGAGCTCCTTTCCTCTTATCTTTATAACTTTTTCCGGTTCTTAAGAGTCAACTGAGGTCTCATCTCATTGAGGGCACTGCACAACCCAACCAACGTTCCTCCACATACACCTGAGCTGGGTGGGGTATCCTTTTATCATGTGACTTACATATGTGATATAATACAGTCTGCTTTTTCACCTGTGTACACACACACAACTTGTAGATTATTTGTGGAGCATATAAAATTTCTCTTTCCTCTAAGACTATTGTAGAGTAAAAATATTAGAGTAAAAGTGGCACAGGAAGGGGAGAGGCATTGGGCAGCAGTATATTTGCCTTTTTTATGGGCAGCAACTGCAGAAACTGGGAAGTAGGAAACTTGTTTCACTGTACTTAATTAATTAGACTATTTAATTTAGGTTGCTGTTATTTCCATCTCATTCCTTTGTGATGTTATTTTTGTGCCTCTGTTCCAAGATTTGGGTTTTACCATTTAGAAGTGAAAAGTTAACTTTGTGATTGAAATGTCTTACAGCTTTTGTTTGCAAATATTCTACAATTGAGTACATTAGTATTGGTGAGAAGTTTAGGAGGTCAGCTTTTACCTGAAGAATATAAATTAATTAGACTAGACCAAAAAAAAAAAAGGCAAAAGATTCCTTCCTAGGAGTCTCCCTTCTCCAAGTTCTGTCAGTTTTACCTCTTAATTAATATTTCTCAAATCCATTTACTTTTCTCTATTCCTAGCACTATCATCATCTTTTGCCTGGACTTTCGCAAGGTCCTCCCTGTTGCCTATCTGAACTTCTTTCTAATTGACTCTTCACACTGCACCCAGAGGGATCTTCTCAAAATATTTGGTCTTGTTACCCCCTGCTTAACAGGATAAGTCAAACTCCTTAACGTGGCCTAAAGGCCTGGCATGATTTAGTTCCTGCCCAGAGCACACCTCTCGCATCATCACTCTCTGTTCTAGTTCTATTAGCCTTTTTTTTATTGCCAAGTTCCTCCTGCCTCTAGGTCTCTGTAAGCGTCATTCTCCCTGCCTGGAACTCTCTTCCCTCCCATTTTGGCCAATCTAACTAAAATTTATCTTCAGATTCCAATTTTAGCTCTTACTATGACTGGAATTTTTCATGGGTCTTCTCCCCCTTCCAACTATGGATTAAAGTGAAGATTGTAGCCTAAAGAAATAAAGTCCTACTTAGTACCTGGGAGTATTAACTTAAAAAAAAAAAAAAAGTTTCCTCACAAAAGGAGCAGACTTTAAAATGTGGCTCATATGTTTAAAAAATATTTTAGTTATTAACACCTTTATATTTTTATCAAGTAACAGTAGTTAATATTTATTGTCTTAAGAAGTATTAGTCCTTAGTTACTGTTTTACTACTGAGCAGTTATGTGCCAGGCATGTTTTAAACAACTTACATGAATTAATCATTTAATTTTCAAAGCTGCTCTATGAGGTGCATATTATTTTTCCCCTACTTTAGAGATAGGAAAATTGAAAGAGTAAGTAATTTGGTTCTATCTACAAGGCTAGTGAAATGTCAGAGCCAAGATTCAAATCTAAGCAGTCTCATTCCAAATCCTGTACTTCCCCCTGACTTATATGTAAATAAAATTAAGTAAGACTATTAAACATTTTACAACAGCAACAGAAATCCACTCAACCCTCATCTTCCCCAGTCCTGCTACGTAAAGGCAACCACTTTCACCTCTTTTAGATGTTTCTTTCCATATTTACCTTTTGAAATAATATGCTTATACTGCTATTTCTTAATGTCTCAATATTTGACATTACCTACTGACTGTCCATTATGGTAGATAAATATTAAGCTTTTTCACACACATACCCCTTGCCCTCCCTTTCTTGACTTCCCAATAGATGTCGCAATATAATTCCCACATTTCGTTTGCATTTTAGTATGTATTTATTATTGTGTAAATCTTGTTCACTGCTGAGCCAAGCACATGTATTATGAACATGGTTCCTTACTTGTAGAATTTTTTTAAATCGTGGAGTTAATAATAAACTCACTTAAGAAAAAAGAATGTGCTTAGTTTTTCTATATATGAATTTCTATTTCTATATAATCCAACCCTTTCTCAGTAAGATTTTTCCACATAATCAGACCTATCAGATTTATGGGTCCCTTCCTGGAGCTCTCTGTTCTCTTGTTTCTATTTGGACTATTGCTTTCTAGTCCTGTTCCACAGCAATTGTTTGGGATTTTTCTTTGCTGACATTTCTGACGGAGTTTGTATTTCTTAGATACGTTGACTTCTGGTGTTTATTTACTCCCTAATGTGTATGGAACACCCCCCTCCCCCCCCCCCCCGCCCCCAGTAGCCCTTTTCCTTTCGCTGTTGCCCTCTGATACACCGTTTTCCTCTATGGAGGCAGCCAATGCTTTTTTTTTTTTTAACAAAAACAATATGTATATATTTTCTCTGTTTTTGAAATGCAAATAAATCTTGCTTTTTAAAATTTAATTATTATGGAATTAACACCATATCAGCATATAAAGTTGCTTCTTTGTTTTTAACTTGGCATACTATTCCATCATAGGACTCTATCATAATTTATTTATCTAGTTCCCTTTTGGTAGAGTTGTAGGCTGTTTCAACCTTTTGATATTAACAAAAAAATGCTTTAATGTGCAAACTTACACGTTGTCATTTCACTTGAGTACTAGCATATCAGTGGGATAAATTTCTAGAAGTTATTCTCATACCTGATTGATACCTTGACGGAGACTGGAGTAGTGTGAGACCTTGCATGTTTGATAATTCTGCGTCAAATGGGATAAGAGTAAAGGGTAAAAGAACACCTGGTAGTAAGTGGGCCCTTCTGGAGGACAATTAATAGTGCAGAGAGGGTTTCTAATGCAAATTGTTGTCTTTGAGCTTTTGACCATGACCTTTGTTTTTTCAGAAATGACCCATCTTTTTGAACTTTGTCATCACCTCCTTTAGTGTTCATGGCTTCTTGCTCCATTATTTTAGCTCCAGGCCTACCTCTGCAGATAATCCAGAGTAGAGAGCATGTCATTAGCTGGTCTTTTTCAACAAGTCAAGAACCCATATTTAACACACTTTATAATTTAACAGAATTCCCAGCCTCCACATTGATTTATTTGTTGAGTTCAGCTAACTCTACCTTCCGAATCCTATCCCAAGCCTCCACACCCCTTCTACTCGTCTCTCACCTGGATTGCTCTTAATAGTTTCCTAATCGCCTCTAGCCTCCTCTCTGGTCTTCCCACCCCCCTCCCCCCAGGAAAAAAAATCCATATTCAGCACAGCTTCAAGAACAATCATTCTAAATTTCAGTTCTGATTAGGTCATCACCCTGCTTAAAATCCATTAAGTCCTCTCCCCTTTGCCTAAAGAATTAAGTACAAATCCCACAGAATTAGGTACCCCTCCCTTCCCTATGTGGAGCTTGGCATTCAGCATGTGTCTCATAGGCCTCAGTGTGTGGTAATTGTCTAGGTATGGTCCTGATGAAAATTATCCTACTTGAGGCCGGCTGTTGAAAGAAAAATTAAAGTTTAGCCTGACATTGGTTTATTTCCAACTGAAACATATACTAAAAGGGTCTTTTCATACTTTAACCATGGGGAGTGGGTAATGCAGAAATTTCAGATGGTAACTGGATCAGTGGCGGGATATTGTGTGCTTCAAATTAGGCACATGTCTACCCTAATCTTAAAGGCAGACATTGCTTTTGTGCATAAATTAAAAAATAATGTTATGGATTTGTGGAGAATATATTTTGTTCTTTTACATCTGGAGATGTGGCAGCTAATGGAGAAGGGATAAGTAAGGGAAATATATAAATGTTGAGATGGGAGTCTTTTTGAATTTCTAGACTGGGGATTGGCCCTTAGGCCAAATTCAGTCTACCACCTGTTTTTGTAAACAAAATTTTATTAGAACCAGCTATGTCTTTTCATTTATGTATTGTCTATAGCTGCTTTTGCACCACAAAAATGAGTTGAGCAGTTGCAATAGAGACCATATGGCCCACAGAGCAAAAAATATTTACTATTTGGCTCTTTACAGAAAGTTTGCTGACACATTCTAGAGGGGAATGCAAGTTGAGAGGTGGAGAATGAGCATTTACTCAATGAGCTGTGCATAAACCTATAGAAAGGTGAATGCAAAGTGATAGCAATTTGAGCAAGCAATCCTACTCCCCTGCTCCCCTATCCCTTAATGCTATGAGGCCTCAAAAGGAGAATAAGTGGACAGACATTGTCTACTACTAGTGAGTTTTGGGACTCCTTCAAAAAAGGAATGTTTGACTGGATTTATTGTATGCAACTTGCACACCCATCTTCCAACTATATTCCATGACAAGGCCCAGTACACACTTCCTTCATTAAAGTATTGAGAAAAAACAATGAGGGAGCCCCTGTATTGGTGAAAAAATTCTGTAGCTGCTCTCCTTGGTAGCCCATTGAGATTGGCTCCCTGATTTCAGTGGAGATGGTGGGATCCCATAGTAGCAGAAACCAAGTGGCAGCACTTAACTAACACAGATGAAGTAGGTTACCTGTACAATAATGGAAAGCAGGGACATAGGTGTAATCAGAAGGCATTCGCCCGCAGATGGTTCTGTGGGTAAAGTCTAAGGTAAATTCATCAGCAGACTTCTCGTGGCAGGTAATGAATGAAATAGATGGCAGTCTCCAGTGTCACTTTGTGTATATAACAGGAAAAAGTCTAGGTCTGGTAGCAAAAAAGTTGACTTTAGTTGCCACAGTTGAGAGTCATGACCTTTCATCCAGTTTCCAAACCCAAATCAGTTCACAGATCCAGAGCCATTTGATTGAAGTGGAGGCCTGTTCCCCTTGAGGAAGAACACTGCGTCACTGCCTCAAGCATACACCATAAACCCTCCTTTAAGCCTTCCCCAAAGGGACCTGTAGCCATTTGTTAGATTGTACTTTGGGGAAAAGGAAATAATCAGACCTTTCATACTTTATTCCTGAGGACCCAAAATATCCTTGTGGTCCACCAGTCAAAATGGGGACTTAGAGTGGCCAAGGAATAGATGGAGTCTTAGCTCAAGCCTGACTCACAGTGTGCCCAGGTGGTCAGAAGATCCACTCTGTGCTTATTTCACCAGTTCCTTAAAGTATGATTGGAATAGACATACAAGATAACTGGCAGAATCCCTATATTTGCTCTCTAGATCATGGATCTAGGACCATTGTGGAAGGAGAGCTAAGTGGAAGACCTTAGAACTTCTCCCTTCTAAGACAGTAGATCAGAAGTAATGCCATATCCTGGAGGGAATTGATGAGATTAATGCCACCATCAGAGATTTGAAATAAGACTTGTGATGTTTGTCATGTCTCCATTTACCTCACTTATTTGGCCTGTGTAGAAGTTGGATGGATCTTAGAGAATGACTGGACTATCATAAACCTAATCATTGGCTGATTCCAAATACTATACAGCTGACCTTTGAACAATGTGGGGATTAGGGGCACCAACCCTCCGAGCAGTTGAAAATCTGAATATAATTTATAGTCGGCCCTCCAACTATGTAGTTTCTCTGTATTGGCAGCTCTGCATCTGCAGATTCAACCAAACTCACATCACATAATACTGTAGTATTTACTATTGAAAAAATACACGTGTAAGTGGACTCATGTAGTTCAAAGCCATGTTGTCCAAGGATCAACTGTAGTTGCTGACCCAGATACAATGTCTTTACTTGATCAAATCAACACAGCCCCTGGCTTTTGGTGTGCGCTATTGACTTCATGAATTTACCAGGACTACCAAAAGCAATTTGCCTTTTTAAAAAATTAATTATTATTGGAGTATAGTTGCTTTACAATGTTGTGTTAGTTTCTGCTGTACAACAAAAAGTGAATCAGTTACACGTATACATATATCCCCTCTTTAAAAGCAATTTGCTCTTATTTAGCAGGGCCAACCATATATTGTCACAGTTTTGCCTCAGGGTTAGTTAGTTAGTTAGTTAGTTCTTCTGTTCTAGAAATCTTAATCATCCCAACATTCCACAAAACATCACACTGGTCTACTATTGATGATATCATGTTGATTGTATCCAGTGAGCAGAAAGTAGCAAGTACTTTAGATGTCTTAGTAAAGCATATGAGAACCAAAGGGTAATAATCCAGCCCCACAAAAATTCAAGAGCACTTCAGTAACATTTCTGGATATTCAGTGGTCCCTATGCTCAAAAGACCCTTTTGGATTTTGGAGGTGACATATTCTACATTTGAACATGCCCCTTCAACCTATCTACAGAGTAACCCATAGGGCTGCTAGTTTTGAATGATGATCAGAGCAAGAGAAGGCTGTGCAGCAAGTCCAGGACACAGTGCATGCTGTGCTACCAATTTGGCTTTAAGATATAGCAGATTCAATGATTCTCTAAGTGCCTGTAGCAAATAGGGATGCTGCACAGAGCCTCTGGCAAGAACCAATAGCAGAATCACAATGCAGATCTCTGAGATATTGAAGAAAATCTCTGACTTCTTCAGCTAACTATTCACCCTTTGACAAACTGCTTTTGGCTTGCTACCAGGTAGATCCTGAATACATGACCATGGGGTGTCAGTTTATCATGTGGACCAGGCTTCTCATCATTAACTGGGTGTTGTCTGACCTACCTGGCCACAAGGTTGGCCATGCCCAGCAGCAGTCTGCCAACAAGTGGACATGGTATTGTTGGGGAGGGGGAAATATCCCCCTCTACTCCTCTTGAGTTCTGTGGCTGGGCTAATAATAAAACTGACACGAGAGAGATTAACAGGAATAAAAGAAACACATTTTAATTCGTGTGCATGGAGTTCTCATAACAAATGAGACCTAAGAAGTGGCCAGAGCAGGCAGCTTTTATGCTTTTTAGACAAACAATAAATTTGTGAGGAATTGACAGGACAAAGAAACTTAGGCTTTGGGTGCTTAGTTAGTGAAGAATCTAAACAGAGTTTGGGCTTGGAGTAGTAAATTAAAGAAGTAACAAAGTGCTTATTTTTTTTTTAAATACAGGCTTCTTGGCCCCAAATTCCCTGTCTCTGGCGATAAAGGTGTCCTTCTACCTCCAGATGCAGGGAGTGCGCTGTTCACATGAGAGATTTATTTCCTGCTTTCTGGGAGACAGGAAGGTCAAAGTGTCCTTCTTGCATCGGATGTATACCATTGAGGCATATTTTGGGGGAGGCCTGCCCTGGGCCCCAGTAGTATGTAAGAGACAGAGCTTGGGCAGCTCTGGAAAGTACAAGTAAGTTGTACGAGCAAATGACTCAGACTCCTTTGATAGCAACTCCTGTTGTATTGCCTCTTTTCCTCCAACCCATGCCTTTGGCCTCTTGAGTATTTCCTTAGTCTAGCTGATAGAAGAAGAAAAACCTCAAGCCTGGTTTACAGAGGAGTCTACAGGTTATGCTGGTACCATTCAAGAGTGGACAGCTGCAACACTATAGCCCTACCCCATGAGCAATCGTGAAGGACAGTGAAGGAAAATTCTCCCAGTCAGCAGAATTTGAATAGTAGATATGATTTGTATACAATATCTGGAATGAGAGAGGGCCAGAAGTAAAGATATATAATGGGCCATGGGCAGTTCCTAATGGTTTGACTGTATGGTCAGGGACTTGGGAGGAACAGAGTTGGAAGATTGGTGACAAGGAATTTTGAGGAAGAGGTATGAGGATGAACCTTTCAAAAAGAGTAGACCCTGAAGAAATTCATGTCCCATCTTAATGCCTACCATAAGACATCTACTGCTCTTAATAATCAAGTGGGCAAAATTACACACTCTGTGGATGTCAGTCAGCCTTTCTCCCGGCCACTCCAGTGCTTATTCAGTGAGGCCACGAATAGTGGCCATGGTGGCAGAAATGGAGGCTATGTGTGCATGGGTTAAGCAATGTGGACTTCTTCTTTCTAAAATTGACCTTGCTAGCACTACTGCTGAGTTCCTCCTAGTCAATGAGAAGCCAACATTGAGTGCCTACAGGCACCAGCCAGCCACTGGGTGGCAGGTTGATTGTATATGACATTTTCCATCATTGAGGGAGCAGATTTTTCCTCATTAAAATAGACAAATATTCTGGATATGGATTTGCCTTTTCTGCCAACGTCAACAGCACGGAATGCCTGAGGACAGGGTAAATTCAGAATGGGTAGTGGAAGAAGGAAGACATAGATATCAGTTATGGCCTTGTGGCCAATTAGATAAATGAGGATTGTAGTAACTTTGCACATTTTTCCTTTGCTTTTTATATGTATGTGTTTATTTGTATATGCTACTAATTTTATTCTTTTCTTCCCATTTTCTTTTTTTTTTTTTTGGCTGCACTGGGTCTTCATTGCTGCACGCAGGCTTTCTCTAGTTGTGGCGAGCAGGGGCTACTCTTCGTTGCGGTGCGCAGGCTTCTCATTGAGGTGGCTTCTCTTGTTGCGAGCACGTGCTCTAGGCACGCAGGCTTCAGTAGTTGCAGTTTGCAGGCTCTAGAGCGCGGACTCAGAAGTTGTGGCGCACGGGCTTAGTTGCCCCGTGGCATGTGGGATCTTCCCGGACCAGGGCTCGAACCCATGTCCCCTGCATTGGCAGGTGGATTCGTAACCACTGGACCACCAGGGAAGTCCCCCCATTTTCTTTTTAAAAAAATATTACATAGAAGTTGTTAGAGGTTACAGTTTAGTCTTTAGGTGACAGAATATTAGGTGGAACTGTGACAGAATTTGAGAAGTAATTCACATAGTCACAACAATGCATACAATGGCTGTTGGCGCTCTGTGTCTCCTCATTTTGAGGTCTCCCCTTCACTGGTGAGAAGGATGCTTCCGTCTTGTTAGGTGGAATATAAATTCATTCATAGGTGTAGATGTGGCAGGAGATAGTAAATAACAATTACCTTGTTATTGTCCAGGAGTTCAGATGTGTGGCAGAGAGGCTGAGTCATCAAAAGGGCAGACTGTGCTGCTTATCACTTTATTTTCTCTCAGCTCCAAAGTCATTCTGTTTGCCTGCTTGTAATGATGGAGCTGGGCCCTGTAAATATTTCTCCTGAGCCTTTTCAGTAGAGGACACTGGAGGGACACTGAAGGTAGAAGGAGCTTCTCTTCTTGGTTTCAGGGTGGCTCACTAGCCAGGTTCTTGCTGGGCATACTTTTCCTCTACTGCCCCACATGGTTTTCTCCAGTGCTAGGTAACTGCATGGCACAGCTTTCTCTGGAGTTGGCACCTTCTTGCCCCCCTGCACTTTCTCCAGAGATTGACTTGTGTACTGGCTGGAGCCACAGACATCATGGACCTATTCCCAGCCGAGGTCACTGCTCCCCATACTCTTTCTTTAGCCCTTCGCATGTACACACTGGGAGCCCCACAGCACTGGGTGTCTAGGGAACCCGCTGCCCAGCTTTTATCTCAGGTACCAGCCTGGAGCTACACTGGCCCAAGATGCACATGAAAGTGCACTAGACTCCTACAGAGGAAAGCTTTTCAACTCCATCAGCAGCCAGCAGTTTTCCTCAGCACCTAGCAAGTTCCAGGGTTTGACACCTCTCTCTGAATGGCTTCTTCCAGGATCCAGAGGGAGTATCACCAGTGAGGCATCTCTGTGACTCTTCCACCATCAGGGAGCCAGTGCTCTGCCATCTCCATTAAGATCTCTGGATCTCAGCCCTCAAGAGGGGATGGTTCTTCCTTGGGTCTTCATCTCAGCCTTAGGGGTGCCGGTTGCCCCTTATATCTACCACTCCTGTGTTCTTTAGCATTCCTGTTAACTCTTACTAGCCAATGCCCTGTTACTCCAGTCCTCTCTTAATAGTAGATAAAACTTTCCTTGTTCAAATCACTATGTAGTTTCTTTGGGATGGCTAATCCCAAAGCCATCAACTATGTTTCAAGGTAAATAGTTAGACGGACAGATCTTTCAAAATGCATTGCTTCTGCCTGGGGGAATAATCAGTTAAGTGGACAATCCGTGGAACCCCTGGAATCACTCCAGTAGAGGAAAAATTCCTCTACCCTCTAGTATGCTGTAAATAATATAGTATATCTTTTATGTGTTATGTGAAATTCATTCATAGGTGCAGATGTGGCAGGAGATAGTATGTGAGCCTCCCTCCCCACCTACCCTGTTACCCCCATGGGTAAGTGTAGCTCTGTAATTACTTGTTTGTTCCAAACTGTAAAGATAGATTGGCTGGTCCACAAATCAAGATCCTGTCTACAGCCTTTCACCTAAGATAAAGTTAATGGAGATATTTATCTGACCAGGTGTGGCCGAGAAGTTGGATGTCAGACCATGCCCTTTTCCTTATTAACCTGTGCCTTACAGTTGCTGGAAGTCAAATCTGTCACTAGGCTTTTTGTCTCATAACCTGAAGATACCTAGGTTCAGAAGTCGTCCTACTTTATGACAAAAGTCATCCTACTTTATGACAATTTCATGCATTTAGTTGGCTGCTGGTGGCATTTTCCAGCCACCCAGAGCAGCTTTATTTGATCTTTAGCTGGGATCTTTGAGGTATGTCCGCTGTGTGTGGCTTTCTCAATGCGGTTTGCCTTGCATCAGTGTCTGTCACTTGTCATACATCCGGAAGTTACTTCCTCTCAGAATTGTTGGCGAGGATGTGAACGTGGACTAAAACATAATCAAAACTAACAAACCACAGTAGCAAATCACCATGAAATTTGATTCCACCAATAAATACAAACAGAAATGACTTCCTACCACACCTCCATTCCCTAACATTTTCATCAGCAGATGAGGGGCACTTAAAATTTCTGCCCAAGCACTTAAGGGTTTATTATCAGGACAAGTTTTGTTTTGTTTTGTCTTTAAATTCAGTTAGAAAATCCAGATGATAATACGTAGGAAAGATCCAATGAGTATTAATTCACAGTAGTGTACTTTTGTTAATCTACAATCTACACTGTGATTTGAGGGTGTAATTTTGTAATTTCTTGCTTTGTGTAGTTATTCTTAACTCTTTACAGCACGCTTTAACTCAAGTTGTAAGCAAGTCTCATATAACAATTAGGCTTTGTGCCAATTACATTCAACTGGAACCAGACCTTAAATCCCTGGAGTTGTAAAGGTTTATTGTCACAAACACAGAAACAAGAAATGGAAAGAACCACTGTCCGCTTATTTTAGTAAATGTTACTCTCATGTGCAGTTATGAAGTTCTACGTTTAACTGCTTTAGAAGATTTTTTTAGGTGGAATTTAAAAATTAAACTAACAGCTAATCTTGCAGTGTGTGCTTTTTCACGTGGAGGGACAATCATGACTATAATGATGGATGATGGATCTTATCTTGATGTTTTCCCACCTGAATCTTCGTTTAAACAATATCCCCAGATGATTTATTGCCACATCATAGTTTAAGAAGCCATGGTCCAGATACCTGGAAGCACAGTTTTGTAGTTATATTATTTTAATTTATGAGACTTTGTTTTTTTTCTGTTCAGATGGAAGCATATTTTTACTCCTGAGAACAATTCACTGATTTTAACCCAGTCTCACAGACTGTTAGAATTGTGCATATTGTTTTAACCTTTCAAAGTATCATTTTGTGGATATCTTTATTTATTATTAATGCCTTTTTGTAATGTCTACATATATACTAAGATATAGAGTAATATTTTTTAAGACCAGATGTTCTCTGAATTTTAATTTTTTTCTAACATTAGACATTTATAGGGATTTGGAATTTAGAAAATCTCCGAATTTTAATTTTTTTTTTCTAGTTTTAAACAACTATTTCATGGTATTCCCTTCTCTTCTTCTGCGAATGTGATCTTTTATAATTAGCAATTGACCATTTTGGATAGGTGTGTTTAAAGATTTTAGAAAGAGTACAAGAGGAACAAACCCTTTGTCTGCTAATCATTTCTAATGTGCAAATACAACATTTCTAATGTGCAAATATCCTGAGCTTGCTGTTGTGCTGAGTTTTTTCTTTTAATTCTCAAACATAATAATCCAATTAGAAGTTGGTTTTGGAGAGATTTGCTTTGTTTCGCTGGCTGTTTTTTTTTCTTCTTTTTAACATCTTTATTGGAGTATAATTGCTTTACAATGGTGTGTTAGTTTCTGCTTTATAACAAAGTGAATCAGCTATACATATACATATACATATATCCCCATATCTCTTCCCCCTTGCGTCTCCCTCCCTCCCACCCTCCCTATCCCACCCCTCTAGGTGGTCACAAAGCACCGAGTTGATCTCCCTGTGCTATGCGGCTGCTTCCCACTAGCTATCGGTTTTACATTTGGTAGTGTATATATGTCCATGCCACTCTCTCACTTTGTCCCAGCTTACCCTTCCCCCTCCCCGTGTCCTCAAGTCCATTCTCTAGTAGGTCTGCGTCTTTATTCCCGTCCTGCCCCTAGGTTCTTCATGACCATTTTTTTTTTAGATTAATATATATGTGTTAGCATACGGTATTTGTTTTTCTCTGTCTGCTGTTTTTATATTGGTCTTCAAGTTTGGCAAGTAGTGTGGTCTAGGAA
The DNA here is from genome assembly GCF_028564815.1 of Eubalaena glacialis. Lineage (NCBI taxonomy): Eukaryota > Metazoa > Chordata > Mammalia > Artiodactyla > Balaenidae > Eubalaena > Eubalaena glacialis. Next base: position 173,826,593 of record NC_083716.1, on the reverse strand, counting down.
CATGGTATTATTCCCAGGAATAGAAATAAAGAATCCTAGTTAATTAATTAGGATTATCTCATTAATTAATTAATTCGGATTATGTCTTTTATTGTTTAGAGTCTCAGTTTTTCCATGTTTATGATGGGAATAAAATATTTTAAAAATGATTTTAGAACATCATAATTTGGAATATAACCTCAATGCCTCATTTATATCAGCAGTTAATCCCTTAGACTTTTCAGGAATCCTTGGATCATTCTTGCTTTGGATTTTTTATCTTATCCCTCCGTGTCAAAATAACTTGCTTAATTTACATCAAGAGTTTATTTTGAAAACCTGTCTTTGGAGTATTAGAAATTAATAATGTGGTTGCCTTTGGTTAGATGCAGTCCTTTTCTTTTATTTTTAATTTTTAATTTAATTTTTTTTTTATACGGCAGTTTCTTATTAGTCATCCATTTTATACACATCAGTATATACACGTCAATCCCAATCGCCCAATTCATCACACCACCACCCCCACCCCCCACCGCTTTCCCTCCTTGGTGTCCATACGTTTGTTCTCTACATCTGTGTCTCAATTTCTGCCCTGCAAACCGGTTCATCTGTAGCACCTTTCTAGGTTTCACATACATGCGTTAATATACGATATTTGTTTTTCTCTTTCTGACTTACTTCACTCTGTATGACAGTCTCTAGATCCAGATGCAGTCCTTTTCTTATCAGGTGCTAATTTTGCCCAAAGTCCTGTTACCTGAACCAGTGATGCTTAACCCTTGCCACCCTTTAGAATTATATGGAGAGTTGAAAATAACAACAAAAGCAGGGCCTAAGCCCCATCCCTAGAACAACAAAAATAATTATATACTTTAAATGTGTACAACTTGTGCATCATGTACACTTCAGTAAAGCTATAAAAAAAGTTTTAAAAAGTCTCTTTTTAATAATACATAGTGATCCAAACAGCTGTAGTTCCTTCCTCTCAATAAAAGCCACGATTGTCAAAAATAAATGAATAAAAATAATAAAAATAAGTAAAATCGAATTCTGTAGAGATGGGGCCTAAGGCACTGCAGTTTTAAAGAGCTTTCTGCTCATGTGTATCCAGAGTTGAAGACCACTGATGGAGATGCTTAATGTTGAGTGTAATTTATCATTAATGGAAGGCTGATATTGTACATTAGCAGCAAAGAAAAGTCATACACAGTCCCTGGGGGATCTATGTTGGAATCTTCCACTGATCAGCAATCAATAAAAGAAAATTGTTCCCTTAGAAATAATCTGAAAAAAGCAAAGCATCATGTTCCTACTTTAGTAGACTCTACCACTAAGCAGTTTCAGTTTTTAACCCGCCATTGTCAAAATCTACAGTCTCATCCTCCTCGATCTTTATTTCCAAAAACATGCTCTGAAAATAGTTTTTTTTTTTTAACTCATTTGTCCAGAAAACCTCACTTGAGGTGATGTGAGGCTATCTGTAGTTTTTTTCTCCTAGGTTTTCCCGTTACTTCCTTACATTTATAGCATCGATTCTTGACTCCTTTATAAAGACCTTACTTCAGACAACTTCAGTGAAAATCTCAGGATTTTACATCAGACCTGAGTTGGAATACAGTTGAGGAAATGCTGGTTTTCCACTTAAACTGAATGACCTTGGCCAAGCCACTCAGTCTATTTGGCTCTCAATGTTTGTCAGTAAAATGGGAATAACATAAACTTTGCAAGATTGTTGGAAAGACTAAAAGAGAACTTATGTAGTAAGTGTTAAAGTATCAGGGACCTAATCAACATTTAACAAAAGTTAACTATTTCTGTTATTTCTGATAGTAAATGAAATCTTGGTCTTCTTTCATCCCTTTTCTAGTCAACAAACATTTATTGGGTACCCATTAAGTCACCAACATTGTGGTAAGTGCCAAAAAAAACAACCATGAGTAAGGGAGATACTATTCATGTCCTTTATGAGCTTGTCTTGACTCTCTCATTAGAGATATCCTATACTAAAACCTAACTGAGTGACTCCCTTAAATAGGTAAACATGCACACAGTATAGGATTACTACCCTATTGATGAACTCCTTTAGTTTATAATGCATCCTTAAAAAAGAACTCTCTTCCACTGGCCTCATTAATTCAATCCTTCTTTCCAATTCCCCATCCTACCCACAGATATGATTTCTGGCATAAAATGTTTTGGAAAACCCATCACTACTGTAGAAGGATCTCATTCTGGGGCTTCCCTGGTGGTGCAGTGGTTAAGAATCTGCCTGGCAATGCAGGGAACATGGGTTCGATCCCTGGTCCAGGAAGATCCCACAAGCCGCGGAGCAACTAAGCCTGTGAGCCACAACTACTGAGCCTGCGCTCTAGAGCCCACGAGCCACAACTACTGAAGCCTGCGTGCCCTAGAGCACGTGCTCAGCAAAAAAGAGAAGCCACCGCAATGAGAAGCCCACACACCGCAACGAAGAGTAGCCCCAGCTTGCTGCAACTAGAGAAAGCCCTCGTGCAGCAATGAAGACCCAATGCAGCCAATAAATAAATTAATTAATTAATTTTTTTTTTTAAAAAGAGAAAGATCTCGTTCTGTCATCTCCTTCTACTCTATACTTTCCCAGGACTCTTTCCTGTTCTATGTTGTGTTAAAACATTCTAAGGAGACCAGCTCATTCCTTCTCAAATTCCTAATCTAGCTTATCCTGGCTACTGAAGAAATTTAGTATCACTAAATAGCACTGGAGAAGAGGATTTTTGATGGTTGTCTCAGAGACAGAAAGGAGGATGAACATAGGTTAATTTATATCTATTTATCTGTTGTCAAGCATGAATATTTTACGCCAGAAATCATATTTGTGGGTAGGGTGGGGAATTAGAAAGAAGGGTGGAACTAATGAGGCCATTAGAAGAGAGAAAGGTGATCAGGTTGTATTTCATAGGTTGGGAAACCATTATCCTATGAAAACTCAACATTTTGGCCATCCTTAGCTCCCTGGAACCTCTTAGATCATTGTTGCCCCGTTAGTCTGAAAGTGTCCTGAATCCTAAGCCCTAGGATCTTGGGGGCATGACTACAACTAGCCTATTGGATTCTCTGCCAAAGTTCATTTCTGGTTTGCACTAAAGCCCATTGGACTAGGTCTCGTGAAGTTTACTTTTAAATATCAACCACTGTCAAACAGTTAACATCTCTCAAGGGTAAGATGTAGATTGTATCCACTTGACATGGATACATTATCTGACAATCTATTCTCCCTTGATTCTCCTTTCTTTTGTTTTCTCATTCCTTTTGCTCTTTCTTTCCAGTTTCTCTTTTTTCCTTCCCTAACCCTTAATTGTAGCTATTTCTCTGGCCTTCTTTACTTTATATACTGTAGGTGAACTCTTTTGTACCCCAAGACTGTCAAAGTTCATCTTTAGCACAGAGCTTTTCCCTAATTTTCAGTCCTATGTATCTTTTGGCTCATGGGAACTCACCTAGGAAACCCTACCAGCACCTCAAATTTGTCATGACCAAAACTGAACATCCCATCCCAAATCTTTCTTCCTATATTCCCTGCCTTTGTCAATGTCATCACTCTACCCATCCACCTCCCATTCTTCTCTTTCTCTCACCAAGTCCTATTCGATCTCATTTCTTAGACTCTCTTGAGTCAGCCCCCTCCATCCTTCCTGCTCCCCTCAACTCTTTGGTATACATTACCTTTACTGGCGCCGAGGAACCTGTGATTTTTCTAAAACATAAATATGATTATGATCCTTCCTTAAAATCATTCAGTACTTTCCATTCTATTCATTCAGGACAAAATTGGTAGATTCCAAATTCACTGTGTGAGCTGGTCTTTAACTGACCTTCCCGCCTCACCTCCTGCCCTTTCCTGCCTGTGCCCTCCACTTCTGCTGTACCCAAGGATTGACCACATCTTTTCTTGCCGTATGCCTTTGCATCTACCATTCCCTCTCTCTCCTCTCTCTTGTCCACCAGCCTAAAAATTGCTTATCTGTCAAGATTCTGCTCAATGGTGTCATTGCTGGGAAATTTTCCATAACATTTCTCCATATTCTCCATGTGCTTTCATAGTCTCCATCATATCACGCTGCTTTGTGGTTGCCTGTTGAAGTGCCATCGTTCATACTGACCTTTGCTCCTTGAAGCTTACCTTTAAGGTACCTTCATAGCCATGGCCTAGCACAACATTTGACACGTAGGAAATGATATAACCACAGTTGTGTGGTCCGAAACTCCTTACATTATAACTTAAAATGATGTTAAAATCTTAAGAGGTCATTTTAATCCTTACATGAGGCTCTTGAAGCAACCAAAGCTCAGAAATATTGGAATCTCATTTTTATGGGCAAAACATCATAAATGAGGTCTCTGTTGGAACCAAAGTGTCCAGTCTGTACTGAAAACGTATAGAGCAGTCCAATTCGAAATAGTATGTAGAACTAAGTTTTCAAGTTCTGCCTATTTTGTTTATTCAGCTTCAAATTTTTTGCTAAAGACCAGAGAATCCATCTCAGAACTTGGTTTTCTTATTTTAAATTTAGTGATAACTTTGGGAAAGAAGTTAAATAAAGTGTTAATCTTTACTCCTCTAAAGGACATTTTCCTTAAAATGTGTTTAGGGTTAGGGAGCAAAGGCATTTTCCTTGCTCTTTTGTCTCTGCTAATTACTTGACTGACTATAATGGTGCATGGTATGTAATCATGTACTGAACCCTTCACATTACATTTTTTTAGGCATCATGAAGAAAGTCCGTCTTCACTGTGATTCAGGCAGTAGTCAATGTCCTCTTTTACTTTTTGTTTCTTTTGCTCCTGATGGCCCAACCGAGGGTTTGGTAAACATGCTGCTCTGTTCTTAGGATCAACTGCAAGCAGCATTTTGTCACACCAGATACTGCTTTTATAACTTAATGATCTCTATTGCCTCTTTAGAGACAATTCCAAGTGATGCTCACTGCCATTTTTTTTTCTATTTCTTATTTTTTTTTTGTATTTGTGTGAGCTATTGAAAATAACTGTTATATAACAACACATTATCTTAATTTTCCAGTCTTTATTGGTTCTGTTAAACTCAACAAGTGCTATCAGGTAAGCAAATTTGGGAGAATGCCAGTTTACTTGGTGATGAAGCTGCTTTATCATCTTAATTGATTTAGTTGAAGTTCATAGGTTGATGGTGAACTTCTTAAAGGCCACAGTTTTAGATGTATGCCTGACAGTACCTGTCAGTGTACCTTTGCTTTCTTATGGATTACCCCTTTCTTTACAATCAGCTTAATGAAGTTCTATAGCCCCTTGGTTATTGAGCTAAGATTTTTTTTAAAAACTCAAAATATATTTATAAAACTCATTTATGCATATTACATGGCAGATATTAGGCAGAGTTAACAATGTATTTTTTACTGGAGAGAAGTCTCTAATATTTTATAACCCCAATAGATTATAGTTAATGATAGCAACTGTGTTCTTCCAAAAGTGTAATTTTCTTGAGGGCAAGATATCTTTGTATTGTTATTAACCATAAGAGTACATTGTTTATAGCTTATGTTCAGTTGTTGGCTGAGTGAATGAAGTGAACCATGCCTATAGGAATGAATAGCTACTAATCTGTCATTTCTGTTTATAGGTATTGCAATTTAAGGAAACCTTCTTGCCAGCAAATCTATGATAAAAAATATACGTAACAGAGGAAACTGTAACTGTTATTTGTCAAGTGACAAGCTTTTAATGTCAGAATGGCTCACCTAAAACGACTAGTAAAACTACATCTTAAAAGACATTACCATAAAAAGTTCTGGAAGCTTGGTGCAGTAGTTTTTTTCTTTATAATATTTTTGATTTTAATGCAAAGAGAAGTAAGTGTTCAATATTCCAAAGAGGAATCAAGGATGGAAAGAAACATGAAAAACAAAAACAAGGTGTTTGATTTAATGCTAGAAGCTGTAAACAATATTAAAGAGGTAATGCCAAAAATGCAAATAGGAGCACCTGTCAGGCAAAACGTTGATGCTGGTGAGAGACCCTGTTTGCAAGGATATTATACAGCAGCAGAATTGAAACCCGTTCTTGACCGCCCGCCTCAGGATTCTAATGCACCTGGTGCTTCTGGCAAAGCATTCAAGACAACCAACTTAAGTATTGAAGAGCAGAAGGAAAAAGAACGTGGAGAAGCAAAACACTGTTTTAATGCTTTTGCAAGTGACAGGATTTCTTTACACCGAGATCTTGGACCAGACACTCGACCTCCTGAGTATGTTGAAGAATATTCACTGTTTAGTATTTATCAGGAGTGTTTTCAGGGGAGGGGCATTAGTTAAGGAAGTTGCTTGTTCTTTAGCCACTTTGAGGCAAAGAATCGGCAAATACCATTTATTTAACCTGTCTTAATTATTTTTTGCTTATTGTTATTGAGGCTAGATTTCTATATCTATGTTTAGTGAGGCATTGCAGATGTGAAAAATTATCATCTTAGAAATTAGAAAACCGAAGTCTAGATCTGACCTCTATAGAACCACAAGGAAATCCTTTATTCTTAAATGCTTTAGTTTTCTCATCCATTAAGGAGGAAATATGGGGTGGATTTTATGGGAGATGTGGGCGGTGGAGTTGTTTCTGTTCTTCTGTGTATTGCTATAGAATAGAAATATTAAAAAATGTGCCAAGATTTTGGAGCTATGATAGTTTATGAGCTAAGTCGTAGACTTTGTGGCTACTTTTAGTGCTATAACTACATTTCAGAATGTCCTGTGTTTTGTAACCTTTCTTTTAAGAGACAGTATTGTTTTAATTACTAATTCAACTGTGATTCTTTCTCTGGAGTTTTGTTGAATAAGCTCTTGTATTTATAGAGTTTTCTCCCTGTCACTTCTGAGAGGCCAACATTGCATTTCAGTGTTACTTTGTTTACATGTTTATCTCAAATATACAGTATTTTGATTAAAATCCCCCCCCAGCCCCCGATTCTACTGTGCTGTCTCTTTGTTCTTAGTTAACCATCTTGTTATCTTTGAGGTAGTGTTCAAATGCTCTATTTGAACTGAAATAGCTAAAATGAATTTCAGCACTTTCAAACAATCTGTAGATTTGTTAAAAGTGCAAGATAGACAAACTGTAAGCAAACAGTGCTTACATATTTTGCTTTCTAGTTATAAGAGAATTAAATTTATAAGTGAACCTGAAGAAAACTACTTTAGTAGACTTAGGTCTATTGCTTCCTTCATATTTTTCTAGGTTTATGATCATGAATACCTGCTCCATCCTCAATATTGAAGCTGTGTAGATTAGATTTCTGTTGCTCTATTCTAATCTGTGTGATTCAAGGTTAAATTGCTCATCATTTTAAATGAATGTGTGAAGAAACAAATGAATGTAAAATATTCTAGTTGTTCTGACAGGGCATAGTATAGTTCCTTTTTTATGCTAATAGGTTAAAATGCAATATGGCCCTTTACTGATTTTGGGAGCGGTCTTGATTGAAAAGCAATCCCCATCACAAATCAAGAAGCATGATTTTTATTCTTTGACATGACAAAGGGAGCTCAGGATAAGCCTTTTCTCCAATATAGCTTTGAGAAACTGCAGTAATATTCAATAATGTTAATCAATATGTAAGTGCAAGATAGCTAAGCACACAAAGAACCTTTTTTTTTGGGCAGGAATGTGTACCTAGAACTGTGAAGATTTAATACTTTCATACTTTAAATTTAACTTATATCATCAAGGAACACATTTTCTGAAGAACTGCTAATCTTTTACATGCTCATTAGAAATATAGATCGTTTCTCCCAAAGCCAGATGGTCTTGTGACTGATAATTTAAGCACATTTCTATATGCCAAATTTTTCAAATGGTTTGACTGGAAATCTGTAATCACTTTGGCAAGTTATTTGAATTTCACTACTTTAAATGACATGTGAAACAACTTTTAAACATAAGTTGAGCATGCTAATTGTTTCAAAATAAATGGGGTTTATGAAATCATACTGTGAAATTTTATTATCACTTGCATTGATGATATAACATGACACTTTTACTTGATATTAGTACTTATCAGTTAAGCAAATAAATCCTTGCTTAAACTGAGGGAAAGCCTTGTGAGATTAAAGAGATAACACTTTATTAGTGTGAATTTTTGTAAAGTGTCATACTTTAAATCTTCAAAACCTTTTTATAATTCTATATTAATACTATATTAATTAGTCACGTGGCAAATAAATATAGGAAAATTTTTTTTTAAATCCCAAAACTCCCTCCCCAAAATGCTTATAAGACAAAATTATAAAGTTTTTTCCTAAAAAAGAAATACTATAGTATGGAGTTTTTCATAATTTTTACTTATACTTTTATGTTGGCTTATAAGACTTTATGGATTAAAAATACAAGCTTATATTTAGTCATTTGTTTCCGTGTAATTTTAACTCGAAGATATATAAATAGGTAGTTTGTGTTTGGACTTTATTTTTAATTGATAGTTTATCCAAAATTCCCTTTAGAATAAATCATTTGCTTTCATCTACCAGTGAGGATGAATGTGATTATTTTCTTCTGGCTATGCATGTATGTTACACTTTAAAATCATGATGGTCCTAGAGAGCAAAATCAGTTTCACCTTCCTCCTCGTTTCCTACTCAGTGGTGTTGACACCCTCTCAATATTTTATCCCTAATTTAATTCCTTTCTTATCACTACAAATATTTCAACCTAAAGACGTCCTCTCAGGAAAGGATTTGAAACACATTCATACTGAGGTATGGCTGTAAAAGTAGTAATTAATGAGAGTTTGTAGAATATCTCTTTTAGGGTGGCTTTCCCAAGCCTCTAGTACCATTCTGGGGGCTCTGGTTTCCCCATTGGCCCTGGCAGGGCAACCAAAGTGTACTGGACTCCTATCTCCATGAGTGAATGATTTACTTCCTTATCTTTGGGTTCGAACAGTACTGTTTGATTGTTCACACACTACTTATAGTGGCTTTTGACTGTGTAGGAGGATTTCATAGTCTGTTGTCTAAAATTGTACAACCATTTATGGTTATCAAAGATCCGGTTATTTTACTTATTTATCTTTGCCATAGACCACACATGTTTTATGTCCCAGCTTCACTCCGTTTGATTTTACAGTGTTCTGAAGCCCTCTCCTATATGTTATTTCATTTGGTCCTCACCTTGACTCAACAGGTGAGGGACTGTGGTCATCTCCATTCTCAAAGGCTGGAGATTGTACAGACCCACACACACCCCAATGGCTTCATATGAAGATTATTTTCATTGAGGATGACATTGCTATCAAAATGAATTCAAGATAAATTTATAACTAAAGTTTTTAGTGAATGAGTAATACCACTAATCAGTCAAAAACTATTTAGGGTCTCTCTCCTTACTGGAGCAAAATCTTTAACACAGCATGGCATGTGACATATGGTAGGTACTTAAGTTTTTGCTGAAGGAAATAGGCTTTATAGTAAGCAATTTTTCCCCTTTTGGTTCAGTTACAGGTTAAGGAAGTTGATTAAACTTAGACAATATTACATTCCTAGGAAAGTATCTAATTTAAGATAATCTCTACAAAGATGAATATTCATTTAATGATTAAAAATTGCACATGTTAAGAAAAATGCATGATTTCTACAAGGAAAGAAAAAAACGGTTTGTATTTGAGCAGTTACAAGTATTTGCTATTTTTACAGGTTGTCTCACTTCTAGGTTATTTTTCTTATTTAAAATGTTATTTGTATTTAAAATTATATTATGGAGAAAGCTTACAATAGCATGTTTTAATTCGTGACATGTGATCAATATCAGTGGACATGATCTCTGGGTGAGTGGTCTATTTGTAAGAAATTTTGTTTTGATCTATTTGCCTTTATATAGCATTAAGATCATCTTACATATAAATAAAGTGTCCACTATCATTTCTATTGTTTTAAAGGTTTAAATAATGATAATTTAGTAATGGTATAGCTGTGAAATAAAGTAATAAAATTCATAATTGTTCTTCTACTTTGACTTTTTCTAGATGTATTGAACAAAAATTTAAGCGCTGTCCTCCCCTGCCTACCACCAGTGTCATAATAGTTTTTCATAATGAAGCATGGTCCACGCTGCTTAGAACTGTCCACAGCGTGCTCTATTCTTCACCTGCCATATTGCTGAAGGAGATCATTTTGGTGGATGATGCTAGCGTAGATGGTAAGAAAGCACATGCAAATTAGATTGTTTCCTGAGTAAATCCATGTGGCGTTGTCCAAAGTCTATTTGGGTATATTGTACTCTCTGTATGCCACCTCAGATCTTGAATATAGTGTCTTGGATGCTATATATGATGGATGAAGGGAGAATCCAAGGAAGTCCATATTCAAATATTTTGGAGTTCAGAAATGTGTGAAACGTGTGAAACACCATTATTTATAACTTTGTAGTCCTCAATGTGAGACTTTTATTGTAAGACATAGTGGTTAAGAGCACACACTTGAGCCTTGAGTTAGGCTGCCTTGATTTGAATCCCAGTTCTGGTCCTAACCAGCTATGTAACTTGGGAAAGTTACTTAACCCCCCTATACCTCAGTTTCGTTATCTGTAAAATGGGGGAAATGCCATATTTCATCAAATTTATTGTATAATACATCATTAGTTTACATACCAGTAGAATAAAAGACCCTTACAGCCAATTAAACGAACATGTCATTGCTTATAAGAAGTATATAATTGTATAGCTTAGAAATAAGGGAATACATAAGTAGTACATAACTCCTAGGGTTGTTTTAAAGATTAGAAGAATTAATATAAATGATATATTAATTAATAAATAATATCAAGAGTAGTTAAAAATTACTGAAGAGTTACCACATCCTGTTTTATTTTGGCGCTTTTAAATATTCCAATACCATTTACAAAGCTAGCCAAAATCTTTAATGAATTTTCACTTAATTTTATGTCAATAATCAGTTGCTAAGTTACACATTTTAAATTGGACTCACAGGATAATCAGACAAATACTATAATTTGCTGAGTTTTCAAACATTACAAGTATTTTAAGTACCAAACAGACACAGATTATTTCAATGATTGCAAAATTTATTCCTGAATGAGCCCAAGTTTGGAACTAGATTCCTTAAAGTCAAATTCTAGCTCCAGCACTAATGAGCAGTTTCCTTATATCTGTAAACTGAGGATAACACTCTCCCATCAAATCCAAAGCACCATCTACCGTAAGGTAAATCATTACTTTACAGACCATGAGAAAAAAAACCCCACTACCTATTAGGTGACATGTCATCAATTAATTATAAGATGTATCCAGACTTTAGACGTGGTTGTAAGTGAATAAAGCATAACATTTTTAACCTAATGTTTCAACCATTTTAATCTTTTCCTTTTCTTTCCTAATCACTGTCTACATAAACATATAATGTTTATCTAATTATATCCATGTCAGAAATCTAGTTTTGAAATCTGACATTTTCATGTAACATTATTAGCCTGTTTCTGTTACCTTCAAAACTTTAGTTTTAATGACAAAAATGGACTAGATACATTTTACTTAACCATTCACTTTTATTTACCCCTTAGCCTTACTATATGTAATACTACAATAAATATCTTTGTGCTTATGTTATTTTCCTTTGTTTTTGAATTATATCCTTAGATAAGTTAGGAGAGGTAGGACTGCTTGGTCAAAGGGTCTGAGTATTTTTTATAATTCTTTATAGTAATCAACAATAGATTCGGAAAAGTTTTCTTGGCGAGGGCTATCTTTGAATAGTAGTGTAATTTGTCTTATTGAATCAGTCAAAGAACTATCTAATGAGTCCCCACTGTGGAAAATGTGTCCCTAGTTACCATAGAAGAGCTTGTGCAGTAGAAACCATAGTCCCTGACTTCAATTTGCTTAATGAAAAGCAGCATAAATATGTAGGTAATCAATTAACAGATAGCTAAATCCCAATGATAGCAAACAAAATATAATTAAGATTTTCAGAGCATAGACCATGTGCTAGTTAGCCCTTGTCTTAAATGTTTTATTTGTACAATGATCTTTCATTGTATCCTCCTAACAATTCCCTGTGAGGGTTAGTCCTATTAGCCCCATTTTTTCTATTATCTCACTTTATAGGTAAAGAAACCGAGGTACAGTAAGGTAAAATAACTTGCCCAAGGTCACATAGCTAAAAGTAATGGTGCTATAAATCAAACCCAGGAAATCTGATTTCATGGCTTTGTGTTTTTAACTTCATAAAATTAGGGTGTGGATGGGGGCTAAATTTAAAGGGCAGGTAAGAATTTATAGGAAATTCAGAAGTTGTGGGTGAATAAAAATTTCTTAACATATGGACAGTGGGAGGGTTTATTGAAGGAATCTGTAGTGACTCCGTTTTAAAAATCAACTCCCATTAAGACCTTTAAAATGTTTCTATTTTATAAGTTGCTGCTCTATAAGTCTATGATTAAAGCAGAAATAGCTATGATTATATTTTTAAGACAAATTACAATCCTACTTGTCTTTCAGAGTATTAATTCTGAGGTACTTAGAAGGTGTTAAAAAAGTTAATCTGTTACTCTGAGACGATAATGTTTAGATAGGCTTATTTTTCCACAAAAGTTATTCCTGGACTCTTACCTCCTTCATGAATGTTTAAGCTTTAAATAAGCAACTCTCTTATCTGCACCACTGGAGAATTTTTAAAAATATATAATTACAGATAAAGTCAAAGTCACCTGCAATTGCTTCTGAAATCTGGCAGAAGCAAACATCTACCCAGGATGTTTGCTGGCGTTCTCAATATTCCCAAATCTTTTTTGAGTCTGTGCTATGGGTCCAAGAAGGCCACTTGAAGAACTGCATTATATACTCAACAAAGAGTCAAGAATTCCATGGTGAACAAGCAGACTTAAGACGTTGTTTAAAAATATGGACAACACTTGACTGACTTGATTGATGTGTTTTTCTTTTACCTGCTATTTTAACTGTTGCTTAGTATGTATGTCATCCAAATTGGAATATTGAGTATCTTAAATTATACACACCCATGACTAAAATTTTGCCTGTTTCTAACCTCATTCCTGATTTACATACTCTTTTCTTCCTTCATATTTTTACTGGAAAAAATTCTGTGTCAGGAGACTCTAGAGCTTTCAAAAATTTTTTGCTGACTCTTTGTAGAAATATTCCCAAACTGCTGTAGCCCTGGATTTTCCTACTCATCTTTCTCTCAAGATTTTGGTCTTCAATTATTTTGACCACTGCCTAAATATCAGAGAATTTTTTTGATACTTGACATTTTTCTATACATTTGCAGATTTAAATGCCAATTTAAATAAGAATCAAATATCTTTTTGGCCAAATTCAGTTTCTTTCACTCCTTTGTCCCTTTTCTCTGGCCTCTAAATGAGTCTTCTTAACTCCTGGGGTCTATTCCTTTGGAAGTCTCCCCCCCCCCCAAACACAGTGTGTTTACTGATATGACATGGGCAGGATAACTATGTGTGGTAATGTCACGCATTATAATCGTTCAAAAGTTAAGATCTGTATATATAATTTTTGTTTTCCAGTAAGAGTTGAAGATATAATTTTTGTCTTAAGGATGGATGTGTACAACTGTTAAGATTATGCATGTGGAGGACTCATTGCCCTGTGGTTTCTTTATTAGCTTTCATATATATGAAAATATACTTAGAAATGAGTTAATCTTGATTTTTTTTTCTTACAGAGTACTTGCATGGTAAACTAGACGAATATATAAAACAATTTTCTATCGTAAAAATAGTCAGACAAAAGGAGAGAAAAGGTCTGATCACTGCAAGGTTGCTAGGGGCAACAGTAGCAACAGCTGAAACACTCACATTTTTAGATGCTCACTGTAAGTATACATGTATAGACATAGTTGTAACATTTTCCCTCCCCCTCCCTCTAATTTAAAAGGTAAGGAAGCCTTTTCTTTAAATGCCTAATTGCATTTTCTTTAACATCATTTTCAGCTAGTGATTATAGCAGTGACAGCCCAAGCAGATTACAGCTCTGGGTAGGAAATTCCTTTCACTTATTCAAAGACCTTACGTCCTTTTGTTTGAGGCTCCTTAACTTTATGGCCTCCAGTGACCAGCTTCCCCAGCGAGTTATCCATGCCTAGGATTTTTTCATATGCTCATTTTGTCAAAAAAATGTGGTTTTCCTTATTATTCTTGATTACTACACTTTAAAGTGAGTGAAAGTTTTGTTTGTTTAAGTGTAGTCAACCCTATCATTAAACTTTGTCCTAGTCCTAACACTTTTACTTTTTATATTTCAGTTCTTTTTTTTTCCCCCAAAGATTCACACACTCCTTTTTGTGCCAAGTTAGGGGTGCCCCTTTACAGCTTCTGGTATCTTTCCCATGAACGTTGTTAGTTTTTGTTTGTTTTTGTTGCTGCTGGGTTTTTTTCTTTGTATTTTAAATTTTTTTCAGTGTCAGTGATTTTAAATAAAGTACTTAGACAGTATTTTTAGAGTCAATGTTTAATGTACATGTTAGGTATTACTAAAGTATCACTTATTCCCTCGAGCTCTAAGTTTAGTGAGTTTTACTCTTTGTATGAGTGTTTAGCTTTGGATTGGCCAGCCTTTAGGTTATGTTTGACCAAGCAAATGGTTTTGAGCATACGCTAATTGTTACAGAAGGGCTTTTGGAGTTGCTTGGGTCTCTTTAGAGCTTTCACATTCAGTATTCTCTTAATACCCGGCATTTAAGAAAGGTCTAAAGGTAATCCAGGAGAGGTGTTTTCAAAAGGAAATGGCTGCTTCTCCAGCATTCCCTCTCCTGGTCCAAAATTACAGTACTGTCAGACTGGGCATTCTTCCCCTCCAGGCAAATGTGTCTGATGGTCCTCCTGGACCATGACTGCCAAACTCCACTGAATGATGGGAAGCCCTGAGTAGCACTGTACATGCCACATCTCCTGAACTCTATGTGTGATGTGAGACAGCCTGGCCTGGGGCCAGAACCCAGACCTTTCATGCCACTCCTCCACTCTCTTTCATTAGGGCTGGGCAGGTTTGAATGGTGCTTTGTCTCCAACTGCTAAAATCAGAATATTCTGACTCCTTTACTTGTTTTCTCCTAAGACCCTGTCAGAGAAATGAAGATTTCAGTTACTATACCTTACTCAGGGAGACAAGTTTAAGTAAATCAGAACACTTCTGGAGCTAGGTGGTGTGGATCAGCAAAACGTTATCCTTGATTCATGGCCCATTTTAAAGAGAAATACACAGTCTGAAACTTAAATATATCAGTATCATTTTGCTTCCATTGTAAGATTAAAAAAATCAGTCATTTTCTAACTATGCTTAATCTTGTTTTATATTTTTCATCCTACCCTTATCTCACAAGAAACCTTTAAGAAATCTCCCCTATATAAATGTTCAAAACACTAATGACTTGGTTATTCTCATTTCTCTGTAAACCCTCTTCCAAAACACAAAAGGAAAAAAACCCTGAGTGTTTTCATTGAATTAATTAAAATTGTATTCCTTCTAGGTGAGTGTTTCTATGGCTGGTTAGAACCTTTGTTGGCCAGAATAGCTGAGAACTACACTGCTGTCGTGAGCCCAGATATTGCATCCATAGATCTGAACACGTTCGAATTCAACAAGCCTTCTCCTTACGGAAGTAACCACAACCGTGGGAATTTTGACTGGAGCCTTTCATTTGGCTGGGAGTCACTTCCCGATCATGAGAAGCAAAGAAGGAAGGATGAAACTTATCCAATTAAGTAAGATGATTGCTCTCAAAGTCTTATATACAGTTCAAGTATTTGAATATGTATGCATTCTTTGCTTTTTATAGTAATTTCTGCAAAGGTAATTCACATTAACAAAATAAAGAGTACACATATTCTGTATGGAAGGAATAGGAAAGTCGTTTATATATTTATGTACTTGTTTACACATGATGTTACTGAGTAGGAAGTAGAATTAAGTGAGCTCTTATGTCTTCCTTATAATCATTACTTAAGAATCTTTTTTTTTTTTTTGGCCGAGCTGTGAGGCCAGAATCTTGGTTTCCTTACCAGGGATCGAACCCGGGCCCCCAGCAGTGGAAGCACGGAGTCCTAACTACTGACCACCAGGGAATTCCCTTGAGAATCTTCTAAGTTTGGTTAGAAGACACAATAATTTTGTTCTGCTAGAGAAGGATACTTAAAGTACTTCCTCCCCATCCCCCAAAACTTGACTTTGAAGATAGCATTTTTAGTTTTTATTAATCTATATAAAGCCTTGAAATTGTCATCTCTCTTTAATTTATTTGTACATTTGATTCAGTTGCTCTTAAAATATGTTTTTTTTCTTATTTGGTTTTTATAACAAAGTTTGACAATGGATTATTTTTCAGAACACCCACTTTTGCAGGAGGCCTTTTTTCCATATCAAAAGACTATTTTGAATATATTGGAACTTACGATGAAGAAATGGAAATTTGGGGAGGTGAAAATATAGAAATGTCTTTCAGAGTAAGTTTATAAATATAGCGCTCATACTAAACAATGAAATATATATTTCTAGTTGGCTGATACAGATTATCATGGATGAATGTAGTCTTTACTTTTTGTGCTTTCTAAAATTTAATTGTTAGAAATTTTAGAATAAATATATTTCCTCTTAAAGTGTAACTTAATATATTTATTTACTGCTGCCAGTGTAACAAGAAGAATCAGTTAAACGCCTGTGTCCAGGCAGTAACACCAATTAATGCACTTGTAGCAACTGAATTCCAGCCAAGATAAACATAATTAAATCTAGTGCTTCAGGAAATTGGTTGATTATCAAGCGAGTCAGAATGGAAAAACATTTATGTATAATTTTAAAGGACATTGAACTTAACTCTTCGGATTAAACAAGCTTTTTTCCCCTATACATATTAAAAGTTAATATGAGAAATAAAAGAAAGGTTTTGGATGGTCTCCACATGTACGTATTTGATTTCATGAGTTCATTTTCTACAATGATTTTGTCATTCATTTCTTATCACTTAGGCTGGAATGTAGTGGAAAAAGAATTGAACTAGGAGTTGGAAGATTTAAGTTTTGGCTCTGGCTTCATCACATAATGGCAGTGATGATCTTGGCCAAGTTTGAGCTGCTTAAGGGCAGGGGTCTTGTTTTATTCATTTAAATATTCCCAAGCCCCAGCACATGTTGGATCTCAAGCAGTCTGTTGAACTGAACATATCACCAAGCTTTCTCACTTGTTTAAAAAAAAAAGAAAGAGAGAGAGAATACAACCACTGCCCTAATATTAGCACATATTATTAAACATGACGTTTAGATTTTTCATTTATGTCAGAACAAGCTGTCAAGATATTTAAGTGAGTAGGTATTGATTTAGCGATTTGCCATTTTAGAGTTAATGCAAGTAAGTTTTTTTGACCCTCTATCTCTAAATAGTATGAAGTTTTTATAATGATCAAGTTTAATAGATTGTGCTTTGGTAATAATGACTGTCTGGAATTTGTTTCTTGATCACAAAATTGAATATACAAGAGATAAATAGAGTCTGGGCTCACTTACTCCAAGTCTGCTGTGGAAGTCAAATGCAGAAGAGCCATTGGTCTTCTGTGGATACTAGAGAGCTTGCATAATTTTTGCAAAAAAAAAAAAAAAAGAGAAGAAATTGTGGACTTTACTTTTATGAGAGATCTGAAATCACTGTTTTGTTAAAGTAATTTCTGAAAATGTGGGGTTGTGTTGTCTCTTGTGTCTGTACCATTTAATAATAGTTCTTTATCTTTGAGAACTTAAGTTGAACTGGCAGTGAACAGAGACTATTTGTAAAGCTGCAATAAATCTCTTATTTTGTTTTTATTAGTATCTTAAAGGTGAACTTAAAAGCAACACTTTGATTTTCCTAAAATACTGTAAATTTAAACAAATATCATTAATTATCAGGTGTGGCAATGTGGTGGGCAGTTGGAGATTATGCCTTGCTCTGTTGTTGGACATGTTTTTCGCAGCAAAAGCCCTCATACCTTTCCAAAAGGCACTCAGGTGATTGCTCGCAACCAAGTTCGCCTTGCAGAAGTCTGGATGGATGAATATAAGGAAATATTTTATAGGAGAAACACAGATGCAGCAAAAATTGTTAAACAAGTAAGTTAGGACTAAATAATTAAATTGCGGTAAAAATCCACAACAAGTTCACATGTCCTTTTACCTGTTTGAGTCAACTCAAGCATAAAACATTTCTTTAAAACGTTATTTTTAAAGCTGGGCTTTTGAACTCAAAAATATATAACTCATTGATGTCAGTTTTCTTTTCTTTTCTTTTTTTTTTTCTTGAGAAAGTCAAGTAAACTGCATTTAAAAAGTTGAGGCATTCTACCTGATGTTACCCTTTTAATATGGAAGATATTTAGTTTTTGTAACTGCTTTGGTTCAGTATTTTACTCAAAGAAAATAAGATTAAGTGGAACTGCTTTTAACTGGTTTTAGGCGATGTGATTAGCACCTACATCAAGGTGCTAAGTGGCATTTTGAACTGGAGAGCTAGACAGTGTCAGAATGGGGCAGGAGAATGAACCAGAAGTATCAAGATTTCTCATTTCCAGTTCTGGTTCCACTGCACCCTGGAGGGGTGACTTTGGCAAAGCCCCTTGAGACTGTGAAATGGTTATGGTGCTTCATAGGGTGGTTGACAGATTGGCCAGACATGGAGCATGTGCTCCACCACGTTTCTTCCCTCTCCCTCCCTGTCTTGAGATAAAATACTTGCCTGTCTCCCAGAGCAGCTGTGAAATAAGGAAATAAGTGCTAACAAATGCATGGCACTGTGGTTGTTATTGACCTGTCCTAGATCAAAGCTCTGCAGAATCATCATGCCTAATGCATTAGAACTGAGTCCCAGCAGTTTCAATATTGGATGTGGTAAATAAACTAGACAGTTTAAGGACATGCTTCAGCGAATGGCACCCAACTCTTTGTGAGAAAGAGTGCCGATTTGCAAGCAGGTATATATTGGGATTAAAGGGCATCAACATTTCGAATGTCATAAAGAAAGATCTGGTTACCTCATTTCGCTTTTTCTTTGGTCTCTGGTATCTCCCTGTAACATGTCAGTACCATGCAAAGTCAGAGCACTACTGGGTCAGATTGCTAACTTTTTACCCAGGGCCACCAAAACAAATCGGGCAGATTGTGTACTGCACAAAAGTACTTGGCTAACCAGGCGAGTGGATGCTAAATACAGCTTATGCTCTCTTGTCACCAACAAAGGGGCAAGTGAGCCAGCAAACCCTTGTTTTTAACATAGGGCAAGTAGACCCCTATGGTAAAATGCGTAAGCTACCCAGAAGTCCTTCAGAGTTTTATACTTTTTGCTAAAACACCTGCGTTCAAAACATTGAAGGTGGCAGAGAAAATATTTTCCGTAGTTGAACTGATAAGCTTGAGTATTTACTTTTTCATATATTTAGGCACCCACTGTAATTTTTCTTTAAAATTTTGCCTGTACCAAATACCTTTTCAATTTAATAGTGCTTTTTGTTTTTAAGTTTTCTTAGTCCTTTTAAATAAGGTAAAGGAAAATAAAATACAATTGATTAAAAACTTGACTTTTTCTACCAAAACATTGTTATTGTTAGGATATTATTAGAAGATACTGTTAGGAGTAAGCAACACCCTTAAAACTAGAAAACAATATTCCCAACTGCGTTGCTTTTTGTGGTCTTGACTGGAGAAGAGTTATGTTACATTATGCACAGTTAGCACTGTTTCTCTATACCTGCTTTCTCACACCACACTTTACAGACCACTTTTGCGTATAAAACTAGGATCAGTTTTGGATGCCCCCACTACCATTTTTTGCCTTCAGCATTTCACTAGGGATCTTTGTCCCATGACAGAGGTTTGTGGCACAAAGGAAGAATAAAATAGCACTAGGTCAGCACTGCAGTGGTCCCTGATTCTCTTGGAAGCCAGAAGTGAGCAGCCAGACATACTTGTTGCCTGAATGAATGGTGACTGTAGTTAAATCGCATCTTACATTTTGGCCCAGAATTTTTTTTTTAAAAGACCTAAATGTAAATACAAATAGTAGCATTCGAAGTACTTTATCAGTGCTGTTTTAATTAAGCATCCGCCTTCACTTCTCATCTTTCTCCAGAAGTCATTTGGTGATCTTTCAAAAAGATTTGAAATAAAGCACCGCCTTCAGTGTAAAAATTTTACATGGTATCTGAACAATATTTATCCAGAAGCATATGTGCCAGACCTTAATCCTGTTATAGCTGGATATGTGAGTATTTTCCTGTTCCTTTTTACTTGGTAGACTTCCTGCCACCAATATTTATGTGGTTCAGAAAAATTGCTGAAATATTTTCTGTTTTATTGCTTTTGAGATTTTACATTATTATTATTAACACCACTTCCTGAAATTAATTGCGAAAAAATAGAAACCACATAGATTTTTTAAAAAATTTATAACTTGAAAATTTCCCTTTAGATTAAAAGTTTTGGTCAACCTCTATGTCTGGATGTTGGAGAAAATAATCAAGGAGGCAAACCATTAATTTTGTATACGTGTCATGGACTTGGGGGAAACCAGGTGAGCACTGCACTAAAAATCCTCCCTTCTCTTTAGTACCTACAAACAGAAGTAAGTTGTTGCACGTTTTTCAGAATTCCTAAATCAATTTTATGTTCAGGTAAACCGGTATGTGAAATGTTTTTAGATTAAGTTTGGCAATTCATATAGAAGTTGCAGAGTACTTTATTTTGATTTTCACTCTGCCTCTGTAAGCAGTTTGAGGTTGCTTACCCATTTAGTAGAAAGGCAAATGAGAAAATAATAGAATAATGCCATTTGAAATGAAAAACAGGATCTTCTATGTGAATCTTTGATGTTGCATGCCTATTAGCATGGTGATTTTGCTAAATTATACGTAAAGGCTATATTTAACTGGATTTGACAGCAAATAACATCATGTTCATACTGTATTTTTGTGGTCCATGATATTAAAAGTTTGATGGAGATACACACACACACAGATACATATACATATATGTACATATATGTCGATGATGTGTACGTATATTCATATCTTAAAATTTTCCTTACACGCTATATATTAGAAGAAAAAATAATTATATAAATAGTTACATTCTTTTGGAAATAACACTGGACTATCCTAGTAAAAATTAAGGTTTTGAGCAATGAGAAATATTTCCTCATTTGTAAAAATCTTATCACTAAATGTAAATACTTATAAATTTATTTCAGGCTTCCTCTAGCATTACATCTATTTTATCATACAAGTTGAAGATATATTTTATACATTGTTCTGTCTGTTTCTCTCCTATCATTGCCATAAAGATGTTTTTATAGTTCTGTCTCTAAAATAATTTTAAAATTATAAATAGCATATAGCCATCTTTTAGAAATTTGGAGATGCTGAAGTAATTCACATATTCCTTCAACAAGTATTTGTTTGGCGCCTATAATGTAACTCACACTCTTATAGTAGTGAAAAAGACAAAGTCTCTATCTTGTGGAGCTTGTATTCTAGAAGGAAAGGAAAAAATAAATATGTAATTTTAGGTATAAAGAAAAATAAAGCAGAGTAGGGGGATAATGTGTGTGCAAGGGGTGTAGTTATTTTCGGAGGTTCAGGAAGACGTTTTTGAGAAGGTGGCCTTAGAGTGGAGGCCTGAGGAGTTGGGAGAGGAACCATGTTCCAGGAGGAGAGCATCTTGGCAGAGGACGCAAGGCCAGAGGCCCAGCGGCAGGTAAAAGGAGCAAGCATAAAGCCAGTGTGGCTGGAGCAGAGTGGTCCAGGAAGAGAGGGGTGGAAAATGAGATCAGAGACATGAATTAGGGGCCAGGTCATATAAGGCTTTGCTGGCCTCGTTAAGGAACTTGAATTTAATTCCAAGTGTGACAGAAGCCACCTGAGGATTTTGAGCTAAAGAATTATATTTTCTAGTTTATATTTTAAGAAGATAACTCTGGCTTCTATCACCCTGACATAGCCATTGATTTTATTTTGATTTATTTCCTTTAAATGTTATTTTCAATCAAGCATTGCATTTAAACTAGTTTGGGAATTGTAGTTCCTTGAGTGCTAGATGTTTTTGAGATATCATCTAACTTGGTCATTTCCTCATGTTCCCTTCTACTGTTTTGACCAGATAATGATATTTTTTTTATAGCATGAAACTCCATTGTAACAGTATTGGACTATGCCAAATGAAAATAAGTATTTTGATAATGTGACTAAATTGACTAATATACTGGTGCAGTGCAGTTTAATTCATTATGGCTTTGTAACACAATGCTTTGCCTCTTCCCCTTTCTCTTCCAGTGTAGTTGTCCTGGTTCTAAGTTAAAATTCTCTCCAGTGTTCTCAGCTAGATAATAACATACTCTTTAGTTGTCTAAGTATCTTCAACTATTCTCCATTCCTTATAACTTCCCTCTTAATGGTTTTTAAAAAATAATATGAGTAATGTAAAGTTCTGGTCAGCCTTTCTTTTCATCTTTGAAATCCTAAGGTTTATCTTTCTTAAAGAAGTACAGCCAGAGTGCTGTTTTCATGATCTAAACCCATTTTTTTTCAATGTCTCCATCTGAAGAGCTATCAGTTATAAAAATATTATATTTGTGGAATGAGATAAATTAAGTATGAGGCTAAGACCAGGGGAACTCAAGATTAATTCAGCTAATGTTTGTGGAGTGCCTACTCTAATATACATAAAGGGTTTAGAACAGTCCCCGCCTTGCACATAATAAGGGCTTAATAAATATTAGTGCTAAGACTAATTATTTCACTATTGAAAATCAATTATGTTCACTCATTTTTTCTTTGGAATGTCAACATTATGAAGTATTTGATGTATAATGGATGTTATTACTAGATACACTGCCTGACTTTGGTCTATGGTGAAGTCCGCTAGCTACACACACAATTCCAATAGAGTGCTATGAAAGTTATCTCTGATGGACTATGGGAAGCCTGAGAAGAGTGTAATTTTGTTCATAGGACAAATTCAGGGAAAACTAAAGAAAGAAGGTAATATTTGAATTGGCTTTTGAAGGATCAAAAGGAGTTAGCTAGGCAGAAAAGGATTCAGAAAGATATTCTAGGGAGTAAAGCAAAGTGGAGTTATGGATACCTATGTTCTGCATTGGTAGAATTGTGTGAAAGGAGCATAGTGTATAATTGGGACAATGGTTGATGTTAGACTGAAAGTGGAAGATTTCACGTACCAGTTAAGAAGTGTGGACTTTATCTTAGCAACGGTAGTGATTGTGAATCGTTAAGCAGGGAATGTAAGGGATCAAATCAATGTTACAAAGGACTAACTGGCAGCAGAGTGGACTGAATTATAGGAGCAGAAATTGGAGGTACCTGGAGGTATTGCAGTAGAGATTTTGAGTGCCTGAACAAAGGAAGTGAGGATGTGGAAGTAAGGATGGGTGGGATGGTAACATCTGAGAGGAAAACTCAGTAAGACTAAGGGCTACTTAATTGGATATGTGGGGAGAGAGGAGCATCAATAATAGTAACAATAGCTAAAAATGTATTGAATGCTTACCATGTACCAGTTATTGGTTTAAATGTTTTACATGTATTAAACCATTTATCTTCATAACCCTATGAGGTAGGAGCTATTAAATTACCCATTTTACAGGCAAGGAAACTGAGGCAGGAAAAGTGTCATCGTGTGCCCCCCGCCCCCCACCTTCGTGTGGCTTGCAGGATCTTAATTCCCCAACCAGGGACTGAACCTGGGCCATGGCAGTGAAAGCACCGAGTCCTAACCACTGGACCACCAGGGAATTCCCAAGAGTACCCTGTTTAAATGTTTCTAGTTTAAATTAAAATACCATTAATTGAGATGAATAAGAGAGAAGAAACACTTGTGGAGAGAAAGAGGTAGTTAATGGGCTTGCTAAACGTTTCCAGGCTCTTTTCTGTGGCAAACCTATTCTAGCCTCCATCCTACCTGATAGCTTCCAATTTCTGACATGGGAAGGAAGACAATACCTTCTTAATTAAGTAACTATCTGTTGGTGATAGGCTGGAGAAAGGCTATAATATCTTCTGTCCCAAAAACTCAGGTTACGATTTTGATACTTACTTCATTGTGTTCTTTTGGTGAAGTACACATGACTCCATTATTCAGTGAGTTGCTGATTTTTGGTTTTTTTGGCCGACAATTTTGCAACTGAGGATATAGAGTGCTCTCGTCAGTAACAGCATTCTTCCTTTCACAGTACTTTGAATACTCTGTTCAACATGAAATTCGGCATAACATCCAGAAGGAATTATGTCTTCATGCTGCTCAAGGTGTCGTTCAGCTGAAGGCATGTGCTTACAAAGGTCACAAGACACTTGTCACTGGAGAACAGATATGGGATATCCAGAAGGTACCTCAGTACAATTAATTCATCCCTTTATGTAATCATTTTGATTAGCTCTAATTGCTTATCTGGGAAAATACATGAAACATACTATATTAATATTATCTGTCAGAATTTCTGTCTTTGTTAACTTTGTCATTATGTATGTCTACCCATGTGGTAAGAAAGAAGATATCTATGAATTAAATACTCTTAGGAGCAAAATAGTTGTAAAATATCTTAGAGCATGATTTATGCAGTTCAACATGTCTGTGGATTATTAATAATATTTGTTCGTATATGTTTTAGAAATTCTTATGATGCTTCTTGTGACAGTCATACTTTTGTTTTCCTGGCAGAGAAGAGAAAAATAATTATTTTTTCTTACCTAAAGTGATTAATTCTTTCCTTCCCTATTTTAGTACTTTTTCATGAATCTAGAATTGAGAGAATATGTGAAAGGTTTTTTTCTGTTTTTAAACATATGTTTTAAAGCTTAGCTGGAAACTAGCAGTTCTTACCTGAATATTGTTTTGTATAATTCTATAACACTATAAGATGACTTTTATGACAGGATTTTTTAGAGTTTGTCACTTATAATTATATCAATGAAATATTTTTTATTTGAAAACTTGATTGAGACCTTTTTCTGCATACCTCTCCTCATTTATATAGCACCTTCTGTGAATTGAACAATGGTGGCATAAATGATGTTGCCTACACCAAAAACCAACAAGATTTTATCAGACATAGTAGATATTAGAAAGATTAAAAGTTAAGAATGGTGTATATTTGTTATGTAAGTCTCCCTTTGGCTTCCATGAGACCATAAAGTGTTTTTATATTTCTCTGTTAACTTTGAGTTTTGAAACTTAATGTCTGTTGTATTTCTTTTTATTCTAGGACCAACTTCTATATAATCCGTTCTTTAAAATGTGCCTTTCAGCAAGTGGAGAGCATCCAAGCTTAGTGCCATGCAATCCATCAGATCCACTCCAAAAATGGATTTTTAGCCAAAATGATTAAGTGTTCCTTAAAATTAAGGAGTTGAAAAAGGAGATATTCTTTCTCATAAAACTGTGACCAGGCATACACTGTAGTTTTTGAAAATTATGCAAAAGCAGCTAATTGTAACTTATTCCAAGTGCATTTTTCTTATTTATATCTTAAAATGTCTATGTAGCACCGCTACAGAAGTCCCTTAAGTTTCCATTTCAAAGCACAATAGCTAGTAATACCAAAGACTATTTTGAAATGTCCAGATGCAGAGGAAAAGATGTTTACAGTATGATGAAAATAATTTTCCAAGTAAAGTGATGTTTGTGTGCTTGGTACGCTTGAGAATATGCATAGCTACATTCACACACTCACAATTAAAAATTTTTCTTCTAGTTTTTTTGGGGGGAGGGAGAAAGATTTGATACTGTATTTTTTTAACTACATAGAAATGGATCAATGAAGGTCAAAAATTGGCCTTTGTGTAAAACCAGGAAATTTTTTACAGAGCTAGAATTTATTATATAAAAATGCAGGTAAACTTCTTTTGCATTTTGTTAACGTATCTGTCAAATATTTCCTTAAACATGAAATTAAATGAATAAGGAGAAGACTATTTTTAACACTTCAATTTCTTGGCAAATTTAAAAATATTTCTTAGTCTAAAGTTCACTTGACTTGAAACAAAAGACTTAAAAAAATAACTATACTGTGTGTTTTCCCAAAGAAATTTAAAAAAAAACCTGTAAGTCGCTATCTGTTAAAAAGGTGTCTTTTTCCTTTCTGTTAGTCTTTTTTCCTATCAAAATTCACTAATCTTGAATGTTTATGAAATTGAATTTCAAATGCAGAATACTTGACTCATTTAAAGCAAATATTTTTTTGTTACTGATTCAATTATAGATTGTCTTTGTAATGAATTTTTTCACCAAAAAACCTTATTACTATCTATGGAAAACACAATAAAACAAATTCTTATCACTATTGTAACTATTGAAGTTTTTTTTATTTTTTGGATAAAATATATAATTAATATTAGCTAGGGGAAGCATGAATTTTGTATCCTGAATTTCTGAGCACCAACTGCAGAGTCATCAGATATTTCTGAAGGGAAAAAACATTTAATAGTAATGGCATAAAAAAGGGGGAATGGAGAAGATTCTGTCTTAGGTATTTAGAAAATTTTGTACCAATTTCTGATAACTTTCCTTGAGCATATGATAGAGTAATTTTTTAAAAATGTGATGCTTACTGAGAAGATTTAACAATTTTTGGTCATTTTATATATAGGTCTATTCTTATTGAAGAAGTAATGTATGATTGGCTTTATGTTTTAAACCTGATTTCACTTGTACATAAGAAAATATTTTTAAATTATTGGCTCCATCTCCTCATTGTTTGTACTTTGAACTTACATTAAAAAAAACTCTGCACTCTTTAATTTATTACAGTGCCAACTTTTATTTTAATTCAACTGATATTTATTGTGTGTCTAACTTTGTGCCAGAAGTTAGGGTAGGCATAGTTAAGACTAATATTGCCTTCGAGCTTAGGTCTTATGGAGCAGAAAGACAAATAATTTCGAAATAGCACAGTGAGTGACATTATGATGTTATATTTTATGATGCAAATGACAGTTCATTATTCATATTGAATATTTCTTTAGTAAGTAAAGGTATTTCTTTATTACTTTTTCTAATACTAATATGTATTCTGAAATATACACTAGAGCCCACATACATGTATAATTTCTGTTTCTCAATTCATTAACTCTAGAGTGAACGTCCAGGAGCAAATATTGCTCTTAGAGTTCATTGTATCTCACAAAACAAAACAAATCCCCAAAGGTATTTTATAAATTATGAGCTTAAGTCAAACATATTAAAAAAAAACCAAAAAACAAATCTGAGCTCCCACTGTGTATTAGTCACGTATCGTCATGTTAAGATCCAACCAAAATCTATATAGATGAGGTTGATTTTATTATGTCTTCATTATATGCATTCACAGGGAGAATCCTTTTTACCTGATTTGGGAGCCTCAGGCTGTTGCTCAAGTGTCATATAATTCATTTCATTAAGAATTTGCCCTTCACGTAGAAGGTAGTATCTTTTAAAATCTGAATTTTGAAACAGTGCTAGCAGGAAGTTATTTATGGAATCTGGTTGCCATCTACCTGAGAGATTTGAATGCACTCAAGTGTGAAATTGTGGAACTCTTGTTCAATTTGCAGCTACCTGGGAAATGGTCTAGTGGCTGCAGAAGACCTGGTATGTTGCCTTCATTCCAGAGGACCAAACCTACTCAGGTAAACCTCATGGGTGTAAAGCCGTGACGTGACCACACAATTAACCACAGCAGAAAATAAGCAGTAAACTAAAATTGCCTATTACTACAGCTGATGGTAATGAACTTTTAAGTCCCTGTATTGACAGAGAATTGGCCTTACTGTTGATAGACAACTTAATTAAATACTATGTGAACCATCAAAATATAAGTTCAAAAAGATAGGAGCTACTGTTTCTGAGAAAATAAGGTTGGATGCTTTGAAGAAGCTAGAAAAAAGTCAAGTTATTTTTAAAAACGCTCCTAAGTTTTGTGTGGATAAGAATTAGAAAAGAGAAAGCAAAAATCAAATTGCTTCACAATTGACCTTAAAGAAAGCAAAACGAAATATCTTCAGATGATACATTTTTAGTGTGGTTTTGCAGGAAACTTGTTGCATAATTCTTGTAAACCAATTCATATTCTTATTTATTTAATGCTTCTTGTATACCATTCTGTTATTTCATGAATGCAATTTTTCTTTTATTTTGCTAAGAATATTAATGGAATTTGAAAATTTTTGTGTTTTCATCTACCGTATTGACTGTTTCCTCTGAGCTACATTTTCCCCATATTGTTTTACTTTCTGCATTTCACAATGGATACTTTCCTTAAATGTCTGGTGATTCTTTATTGTCTGTTTATCTTTAACAGAGAATCACTGAATACTTATTGGAAAACTTTGTAGTATGGGGAGGGTTTGTTGATCGTGGTCTTTCGTAGTAGATGACGTTATTGGGACTCTTGTACTGAGAAACAAAATGGCTGGTTAGATCCCCAGAGAAGAATCTTCCAATCACCTTCCTGGAGGGTATAGACCCAAATGTCGTTGGGAGAAGAAGACTGGGGGTATGTTTTCAATATAAGACTCCTGTCCTCAACTGTGCTTTGTGTTACCTGTTCTAGATACCCTCTCCGTTTTACCCTCTCCAGTGAGTGAATCTTTCAGCTTCTGCTTTGAGTACAGGAGAGGAACTAGGGGTCTAAATGTCTGGCAGATAGACTTTTAGCTAGTCCTCCTCTTTCGACTCTGTTTTCTCCCTCACTTCCAGAGGCACCTAGTACTACCAGTTCTTTATTATTTCAGTGGACTTGCAGTGTAAAATGGATTACTGCTCTGTTTTCTCCACTGCTAGCTTTGAATTAACCTTCCTTCATTCTGTTGACACTCACTACTAATTGGTTTGCTTTCCAAACTCCGAAATTTTGTCACTGAAACTCTTCTCTTTCTTCCTATGAATTTATGGATTTTCTCTATATCTTTACTGTCATTTCCATAGGAGTTTGGATGTTACCAGAAGAGAATGAGGGTCAAATCTAATAATGAAAAACTTCCATTCATTCTTCAATGACCTCCAATCTACCTCTGTCACTGACAACTTCCAAGTTGCCAAATCCAATATCCCTTTTCCTGTCCTCATATAACTAAGCACTGCAACATTTGAAATGATTGACTACAACCTCGTTTTTTAAAATCTTTGAAACCCTTTTGTCTCTGGGCTTCTCTGGCACCACATGCTTCTATCTCCAGTCCTACTGCCCTTCTCCAAACCATCATATCTCACATGGAGTAAGATGATCTCTTAACTAATTTCCCTGATTTTTTTTTTTGTCATTCTGAACCAGTCCGTGCCTCTTTCCTGCCTCATCTATGACCAGGTTTCTCTGGCTCACTGTGCTCCAGACACAGCAGTTGCCTCTTCTATTTGTCTCATGTCAAGCTTGTTCTTGTTTCAGAGCCTATGCTTTCTTTGTCTGGATGCTCTTCACAACAGCATCTTTTACATGCTTCAGGTCTCAGATCAAATAACATATTCTCAGAAGGGATTACCTTTATAAAGTAACTCAATCACTACTGCATCACCCTGTTTATTTCCTTTATTACATTTACAATTGCCTGAAATTATTGTCTTATTTTATATGTGAACTTGTCTTTTATCTCCACTAAGTGTCAGCTTCATGAGGGCAAGGTAAGAAACAATGAAATTCATGTCACATTACAATTTAGGTAATGTATACATCTTCTACATAAAACCACTCTGTATTTTAAACACAGAGTGGGTGCCAATGAGGAAGGGCTATGAGCATAGGAGTGGAGGATGCGGAGGAACAATGGGCAAAAATAAAAAGAACCACAACAAAGAAAGGATTTTGCTTGGACTGATGAAGATAGATGCAAATTTTTAAAAAAATCTTGATAGGAAAAATTATCTGAGTCTATACATTATTTCTTCAAAAGATGTTTTACAGAGAACATAGATTTATTTATAAAATCCTATAGTACAAGAATAATGGAACCAAAAAATAACAGTACTAATTCACATAGCAAACAGTAAATTTATGAAACTCATTACCTAAAGAGTTTATGTATGTGGAAATTTTGCGTAGATATAAAATAAACTCAGCAAAATTGATGGTTGATCAATTCACAATTGATAAGGAAAGGTAAGATGTTTAGCATGTTCCCAAGCTTTGAGGGTGACACAAAGGCTGATAGGCATGTCCCCAAACCTATCCCTTGAGCACATCAGTCACAGATACATACTTCTTTGAATGTTAGCTATGAGAGTGTTTTTTTCTATTTAACAGTTTCTTAATTTTAAGGTATTCCTTTGGAACCTCAGTTATCCATTGTGTAAATTATGGAGACGTCTATTTTTTTCCCGATGGATATTTTGAAAATGTCTCCCCTTTAAAACAACGTTAATTGTGAAAAACACTTTTCTTTGAAAGTATGAGAGGAATCCAAGGTGTTTAAAAAAAAGTTACTTTCAATGACTTAAAAAAAAAAAAAAAAAAAAAAAGACCAAATAGGGGCTTCCCTGGTGGCGCAGTGGTTGAGAATCTGCCTGCCAATGCAGGGCACACGGGTTCAAGCCCTGGTCTGGGAAGATCCCACATGCCGCGGAGCGGCTGGGCCCGTGAGCCACAACTACTGAGCCTGCGCGTCTGGAGCCTGTGCTCCGCAACAAAAGAGGCCACGATAGTGAGAGGCCCGCACACCGCGATGAGGAGTGGCCCCCGCTTGCCGCAACTAGAGAAAGCCCTCACACAGAAACGAAGACCCAACACAGACAAAAATAAATAAATAAATAATTAAATAATTTTTAAAAAAAAGAGACCAAATAACTTCTACTTATTTGTAAAATTTTGTTAACTGGAAGGAGCATTATTTTGTATTCTGTATTAGAGTGCTTTTATTATTTTATTTTTCCATCAGAGTTCTTAACTCTGGATGACTTCTGTGGAAAAGGAATTTGTTGAAAGAATACTGAGTAGGTTCACAGAATCATTTGGAACACTGGAGATAATGCTAGAAAAATGGGCAGGACAAAGCAAAGCGTGTAGCTTTGAAGCTAAAATCATGCTGCAGAAGGATGCTGGTGAGGATACCATGTCCACTACTACCAAACACTAGATGAACGGTTTGCCCCTCTTAGTCACCTGGCATTGGCACTGGCCACTGCTGACACTGGCTACTAGATGACCCTCCTGCTGTAGTTGTGACTGGATTCCCGAAGTTACTGCCATGGCTGCTAGCGTGAATTCCCACTGCCAGTATCCAGGCTGTTCATGTGCCCTCCCCGCAAGGGAGTGGAGCTTATGAAAGTTGGTATCTGGCTTTGGGGCTTCTGCAGCAGAAGGCAGAAATTTCACAGGCATAGGAAGGGAGTTCAGATGCCAGGGAGCTAAAAAAAAAAAAAAAGACAGATGACTTCAGAACAAATCCTAGGATTTGTAAACTATAACATGATTTCTTTCCTTGCTATCTTTTCCTTTAAAGTTTAAAGCACACATATTTAAATGATTATACATATTATATGTATGAAAATGCTTCCACTTAATCATATTGTGAGCACTTTCTCACTGTCCTCTTTTTTTTCCTCTCAGGTCAAAGATATTATGTTTTTTCATTCCTGTGCTGTGTAGAGTTAGATAATTTGTTTTCTACCAGTCGCAATTTTTAGTTTGTCTTATAAAGTTAAGTTTTTATTGAGACATAATTTATACACAATAATATGCACAGAGATTTTGTTGTTCATCATAATGATTTTGAGATTCATCCATGAAGTTTTATGTATCTGTAGGTTTGCCTTTTAACTGCCGAGTAATATTCCATGTATGGATACACCATGCTTTGTTTATCCATCTTCCATTGATGGACATTTCAGTTGTTTTTAGTTTTTGGCTATTTTGAACAAGAGTGCTATGAACATTCACGTACAAGTCTTTCTGTGAATGTATGGTTTTACTTCTTTTAGATAGATACCTAGGAATGGATCATAGATTTGATGTATGTTTAACTTTAAAAGATACTGTCAGTAGTTTTTAAATTTTTTTAATTTATTTTTTATTTTATTTATTAATTTTTTTGGTCACGCCATGCAGCTTGCGGGATCTTAGTTCCCTAGCCAGGGATTGAATCCAGGCCCCCGGCAGTGGAAGCGCAGAATCCTAACCCCTGGACCACCGAGGAATTCCCCAAGTAGTTGTTTTTTAAATGGTTGTAATAGTTTATATTCCCACCGGCAGTATATGAGAGTTCCCACTGGCTCTGAGTCCTCACTAACATTTAGTATTTTCAGCCTTTTTGATTTTAGACATTCTAGTGAGTGTGGACATGTATCTTATGGTGGTTTTAACTTTTATTTCTCTGATGAGGAATGATTTTGAACACCTTTTCATGTTCATTTTGGACAGACATATATCTTTTTTTGTAAAGTGTTTAAGTTTTTTGTGCATGTTTATTGAGTAGATTTTGTTATTATTGATTTATAGAAGATCTTCATATATTATGAATACAAGTCCTTAGTTAGACGTACGTATTGTAAATATTTTCCCCCAGTTAGAAGCTTGATTGTTTATTTTCTTAATGATGTGTTTTAATGTACAGAACTTCTTTTTATTGAAGTGTAATTTTTCACATTTTCTTTTCTGTTTCTTGCTTTGTGTGTTCTAAGAAATCTTTAGCTGCTCCAAGGGTGTGAAGATATATTTCTATTTCTTCTAGATACTTTATTGTCTTAGCTTTTATTTTAGGTGAGTAATTCATCTTGAAATACTTTTTATGTATGGAGTGATGTAGGAGTTTGAGATTTATTTATTTTATTTTCATAAGGATATCTAGTTGTTCTAATATCATTTGTGAACTTTCTTTCCCCAAAGAATTGCATTGGTGCCCTTGTTGAGAAATCAGTGCACTCTGTGTGTCTATTTTTGGGCTCTCTAGTCTATTTTATCTAGATCTACATGTCTTTCCTCATGGCAATACTACACTATCTTGATTACTACAGTTCTATAATAGGTTTTGAAATCCTGTAGAACAAGTTGCCCAACTTTATTATTCCTTTTTCAAGATTGTTTTGGCTATTCTAGATTCTTTGTCTTTGATTATATATCCTGTATTTGCATTTGCATTTATCTTGTAGGCTGCCAAGTTGCTGAACTTTTTATTAGTTCCAATAGTTTGTTAGTGAAATACTTAAGGTTTTATGTACATAAGATTGTGCCATAACTGAATAGAAATAGTTTTACTTTTTTCTTTCCAATCTTTATGTGTTTTGTTTCTTTCTTGTCTAGGTGCTCTAGCTAAAACCTCCATTACAATGTCCTTTTTATATATCAAAAGATTTAATTTGCCGATACTTTGTTAGGGATTTTGTATCTATGTTCATGAAAGACATTTGTTTGGAATTTTCTTGTAATGTCTTTGTTAGGTCTTGTTATTCAGGTTATGTTGACTCATAAAACTATTTGGGAAGTTGTTTCCGCCTCCTTTATTTTCTGAAAGACAATGTGTAATAGAAATATTATTTTTTCCTTAAATGATAGGATTTACTAGAGAAACCATCTTGGCCTGGATTTCTTTCTTTCTTTTTTTTAAAATTTTGACTCCTTTCACTCATTTTACCACCCCCCCCCCCCACTCTATTTCTGGCACCTCAATCTGTTTTCTGTATCTTTGAGTTAGGTTGTTTTTTTTTTTTGGTGGGGGGGTTCCATGTATATGTGAAATTGTACAGTGTTTGTCTTTCTTTGTCAGACTTATTTCACTTAGCATAATGCCCTCAAAGTTCATTCAAATTGTTGCAAGTGGCAGGATTTCCTTCTTTTTTATGGCTGAATAATATTCCATGTGTATATATACCACATTTTCTTTATCCATTCATCTCTTGGTGGACACTTAGGTTGTTTTCCTGTCTTGGCTATTGTAAACACTGCTGCAATGAACATGGGGGTAGGGATATCTTTACAAGATAGTGATTTTGTTTCTTTTGGATATATATCATATGGTAGTTCTAATTTTTTGAGGATCATATGGTAGCTCTAATTTTTTGAGGAACCTTCATACTGTTTTCCACAATAGCTGTACCAGTTTACATTCCCACCAACAGTGCACAGGGATTCTCTTTTCTCCACATCCTCATCAACACTTCTCATCTCTTATATGTCTGATGATAGCCATTTTAACAGGACTGCGGTGATATCTCATTGTAGTTTTGATTGGCATTTCCTTGTTGATTAGTGATGCTGAGCACATTTTCAGGTACCTGTTGGCCATTTGTATATTTCTCTGGAAAAATGTCTATTCAGTTCCTCTGCCTATTTTTTAACTGTTCTTTTTGGTTTCGTTTTGCCTTTTTTTGCTGTTGAGTTGTCTGACTTCTTTTACATATCTTAGGCATTAACCCTCTCTTTTTAATGAAGGGTTAATTTAGTGTTCTTTAAGTATTTCAACTTTTCTTATATCAACTTTGCTGTATACTTTTCAAGGAATTAGTTTATTCTCTCTAAATTGCAAATTTATTGGTATAAATTTATCTAAACCATCCCCTTTCTCATCCTTTTAATATCTGGAAGATTGCTAGTGATGTGCCTCTTTTATGCCTGATATCGGTAATTTGCACTTTTTTTCTTACTCTTTTGATTAGTCTTGCTATATGTTTATCAATTTTATTAATTTATATCAAAGAACCACGTTTTGACTGTTGATTTTCTTTATTTTTCTATTTTCTGTTCATGTATTTCTATTCTTATTGTTTCCTTTTTTCTATTTAATTTGACTTTAATGTGTTCTCTCTCTTTTTTACTTTTGGCTTTTCAAGATGGAAGCTTACATAGTTGATCTTAAATCATTTTTGTTTAAAAGCTATAAATTTCCCTTTATTACTTTAGGTGCATCTTACAAATTATGATGTGTTTTCACTCAGTTCAAATTATTTTCCAATTTCCCTTGTGATTTTTTTTTTGACCCATGGGTTCTTTATAAGTGTACTGTTTAATTTCCAAATATTTGAGGATATTCTAAATATCTTGTTACCATTGAATTCTAGTTTATCTTTTGTGACCAGATATCATACTCTGTATGGTGTCAACCCTTTGAAATTGATTGAGACATTTTATGGCCTAGCATATGATCTATCTTGGTCAATGTTCTGTGTGCTCTTGAAAAATAATGTAAGTTCTATAATATTGATTAGGTCAAGTTGGTTAATGCTGTTCTAATCTGCTGTAGTACTACTGATTTTGTGGGGTGGAGGGGCTCCACTATTTTCCTGTGTCCATTCTAATGTTAACCAAGTTAATTCTCTATTTCGGGACACTGAATTTTTTATTTTTAGTATTTCTGTTTGGATCTTTTAAAGTTTCCATTCTTCTGAATTTCCCAGTTGTTGATGCATATTGTCCACTCTTTTCACAAATTTAATGTAGCTGTTTTAATGTGCCTGTCTGTTATTTTCAACATCTACCCACTCGCTGTGTCTGCTTCTGTTGACTGTGGGTTACATTTTTCTGCATCTTAGTCTTTCTTGCTATTTTTATATTTTATGCTGAGCATTGTATATGAAAGAACAATGGAGCCCAAAGTAATTAATATTTACCTGCAGAAAAGAGCATGCTCCTTCTGTATAATTGCCAGAGTCAGAGACTTGGTCAATCTAATTGGTGTTAAGCTGCATCTGAATTTTGTTACAACTTTAATAGGATTCAATTCATTACTGCTTAAACATATCTTGAGGGCAGGATTAAGGTCTTCTGTTTAGCAGAGTTTGATGTTTTAGCATCAGTGAGATTTCAGAGATCTCTTTATACTTTATAATGCAGGCACCTGTTTTTCAAATCATGAAAGAGCTCTCCCTACTTTATAGCTTGGCTGTCAACTCTTTGTGTTACTGGGAGTTATATTTTCTCTCTAGCACGGCCCACCTTTTCTGCAACTTGGGATACTTCTCTTTGCCTGCGCCCAGTTTTCAGTGGGCAGCTGGTGAAGCCTAGTGCACTTGGAGGGACTAGGCTTCCCTTAGCTCACCTGTCCCGCCCCCATACTTAGGTTTGAGATGGCTTTAGGATAACTCCTTCAACTCTACTGCCCCAACTTCCAATCTTTGGTGTATTGCTGCCGAGCACTTGAGGAAACACCTTGCCTGTTGGGGTGGGAGGCGTATTTCTCAGCTCTCCTATATGCCCCCAGCCTTTGTTAGGCTGCTCAGCAGCAATTTTTAGAACTGAAGTACTGATTTAGTTTCAATATGTTATTTTATTGAGAATCACAAATTCTTCATTTTCTATCCTTGTCAGTTATTCTTTTCTACCAGTGTCTTCTTGAAGATGGCAAGACTCCTGTTTGAATGGAAAAAAAAAAAAAGATGTTCTCTGTCATGTTAAAAAAGCATGAATTAATATTTTTACATTTTTGTTGTACATACTAGGCAACTTCTCTACTAGTTTTCTTAAAAATCACATCAGTTTTAAAGTGCTATGATTCTGTGATCTTTGGGCACTTGCAGATGCTAAGGATGAAGAATTTTTACATTTTCCTTTCATAACGTATTTTTATAACAGATTCCTTAATTGAACACATTTTCATTTATTTCCACTGGAGATAATAAATAAAAATGTTTAAGAAATATCTTGTTAATCAAAGATGACACAAATAGATGGAGAGATATACCATGTTCTTGGGTTGGAAGAATCAACATTGTGAAAATGACTATACTACCCAAGCAATCTACAGATTCAGTGCAATCCCTATCAAACTAAAAATGGCATTTTTCACAGAACTAGAACAAAACATTTTACAATTTTTATGGAAACACAAAAGACCCTTAATAGCCAAAGCAATCTTGAGAAAGAAAAATGAAGCTGGAGGAATCAGGCTCCCTGACTTCAGACTGTACTACAAAGCTGCAGTAGTCAGGACAGTATGGTACTGGCACAAAAACAGAAATATAGATCAATGGAACAGGATAGAAAGCCCAGAGATAAACCCACACACCTATGGTCACCTAATCTATGACAAAGGAGGCAAGAATATACAATGGAGAAAAGACAGACTCTTCAATAAGTGGTGCTGGGAAACTGGACAGCTACATGTAAAAGAATGAAATTAGAACACTCCCTAACACAATACAGAAAAATAAACTCAAAATGGATTCGAGACCTAAATGTAAGACCGGACACCATAAAACTCTTAGAGGAAAACATAGGCAGAACACTCTTTGACATAAATAGCCACAAGATCTCTTTTGACACATCTCCTAGAGTAATGAGAATAAAATCAAAAATAAACAAATGGGACCTAATGAAACTTAAAAGCTTTTGCACAGCAAAGGAAACTATAAACAAGATGAAAAGACAATCCTCAGAATGGGAGAAAATATTTGTAAATGAAGCAACTGACAAGGGATTAATCTCCAAAATATACAAACAGCTCATGCAGCTCAATATCAGAAAAACAAACAACCCAACTGAAAAATGGGTGGAAGACCTAAATAGACACTTCTCCAAAGAAGACATATCAATGGTTAACAAACACATGAGAAGATGCTCAACATCACTAATTATTAGAGAAATGCAAATCAAGACTACAATGAGGTAACACCTCACACCAGTCAGAATGGCCATTCTCAAAAAATCTACAAACAACAAATGCTGGAGAGGGTGTGGAGAAAAGGGAACCCTCTTGCACTGTTGGTGGGAATGTAAGTTGATACAGCCACTATGGAGAACAGTATGGGGGTTCCTTAAAAAACTAAAACTAGAACTACCATACAACCCAGCAATCCCACTACTTGGCATATATCCAGAGAAAACCATAATTCAAAAAGACACATGCACCCCAATGTTCATTGCAGCACTATTTACAATAGCCAGGATATGGAAGCAACCTAAATGTCCATCGACAGAGGAATGGATAAAGAAGATGTGGTACATATATACAATGGAATATTACTCAGCCATAAAAAGGAACGAAATTGGGTCATTTGTAGAGATGTAGATGGACCTAGAGACTGTCATACAGAGTGAAGTAAATCAGAAAGAGAAAAACAAATATCGTATATTAACGCATATATGTGGAATCTAGAAAAATGGTATAGCTGATCTTCTTTGCAAAGCAGAAGTAGGGACACAGATGTAGAGAACAAATGTATGGACACCAAGGGGGAAGGGAGGGTGGGAGGAACTGGGAGATTGGGATTGACATATATACACTATTGATACTATGTATAAAATAGATAGCTAATAAGAACCTACTGTATAGCACAGGGAACTCTACTCAATGCTCTGTGGTGACCTAAATGGGAAGGAAATCCAAGAAAGAGGGGATATATGTATAGGTATAGCTGATTCATTTTGCTGTACAGTAGAAACTAACACAACATTGTAAAGCAACTATACTCCAATAAAAATTAATTAAAAAAAAGAAATATCTTGTTTTAGTGCACTGTATTTTTTTGAACTGTATTTTAGTTCAATTTAGTTGGACTGTATTTTCTATGCTTAAAATATTTTTTACCACTAACTCGCAGGCTTGAACACATTATTTGCCTACCTAAGAGCCTGTAATGGTTTTTCACTCTCAGATAATGCCAAAAGACCCCGTGTGGAATATAAACATCTTTATAATTTGATCCCAAATTATATTTTCAGGCATTTCTTCTTCTCACTATCTTTATTCCAGTCACATATATCCAGTGTACTGACCTCATTATTCCCTGAAAATGCCCTTTCCATCTTGTCCTTCTAACCTCCTTAGCCCCCAGCCCACTTCCAAGAGAAGGGAAAGGAAAAAGAGAGAAGAAAAAAGAGGTGAAGAGAAAACAGCCTCTTGTTTTTTATAAACATTTCTTGAAACAGAGAAAAATTTATTTGAAGCCAAACTAGACCAGTTGTGTTTTTGATCAAATCTCATCTGTTTCACTGTAGATGAGAATATAATAATACAGTGAATACATTTTAAAAAGCACAAGTCACAAGGGGCACTTTGGTAGCTTTGTAAATATTCCGTACATTAAACATTGGAAAAACATATGCAACATGTGTATCAGTTTCCTATTGCTGCTATAATAAGTTACCACAATCTTGGTGGTTTGAAACAACACAAATTTAATACCTTATAGTTTTGGAGATCAGAAGCCCTAAACAGGTCTCACTGGACAAAAACATCAATCTGTTGGCAGGGCTGTGCTCCTGGAAGCTCTAGGTGAGAATCTGTTTCCTTGCCTTTTCCATCCTCTAGAGGCCACTCACATTCTTTGGTTTGTGGCTCCATTCCTCCATCCCCAAAGCCAGCATCTTCACATCTCTCTCTGACTGATCCTTCCTCTGTCCCTCTCTCCCACTTTTAAGAATGGCTATGATTACTTTGAGTCCACTGGATAATCCAGGATAATCTCCTTATTTTAAGGCCAGTTGATTAGCAACCTTACTTCCCTCTGCAACCTTAAGTCCTTTTGACATGTAACATAACATATTTAGAGGTCTTAGGGACTAGGACATGAACATTTTTGGGAGGCCATTATTTTGCCTCACACAATATAAGACAGAAGTTTGACATCTTGAATTATATAAGGACCTCTTACAGATCAATAAGAAGAATAACACTAGCAGAATAATAAGCAAAGAATATTCACAAATAATTCATAAAAGAAAAAGTAGAAATGGCTCAAAACTTAAAAGGTTTAATCTAGTAATTAAAGATATACAAATTAGAAAAAATATAGAAGACAAGTTTTTCACTAGCCACACTGGAAGAGAGGTTTGTTTTTTTTTTCCCCCCATAATTATGCTTAGTGTTGGTGAGGGCTGAGAGAAAAGGACACTCACAAGTTGCTGGTGGGAATTGAAATTGGCATAATGTTTCTGAATGGCAGTTCAGCAATATGTGTTAATGGTCTTAAAATTGTGCAAACTATTTGACTCAGCAATTCAGTTTCTAGAACTTTATCTTAGGATAAAAAGAAAAGTTTTTGTAACTTTTAGTGTAAGAATATTCATTGGAATGTTATTTAGTGAAAGATTGGAACAATATAAATGCTTATTGGAAGAAGATTGTGAATAAAGTTTTGTATATCTGTACTATGAAATAGTATATGTATATAAATTTTATATATAAAATATATATCATGTAAAAAAATAATGAAAAATATTTATGTCTTTAAAATCATGGCTAGACTCTTCACAGACCCAATCTCCCCCCTGTAAAAACACCCACTATTCTGAGTTTCGTGTTTATTTTCCTTTGTTTTTTATTATAATTTTACTATACATGTATAGATTCATATACAGACAGTAAACATTACTGCTTTAGAAGTGTATTTATCGAGATAGGAAGACATCTAGGACATACTGAATTTTTAAAAATCCAGTTAAAAATCAGTGTCCAGAATGATCTCATTTTTTTGGGGGAAAAAAATCTGGGAGGATATACAGTAATGTAATATGGTTAATTCTGGGTGGTGGGGTAATATCTGATAATCTAGATACCTTATTTTTACTAATTTTTATTTTATAGATTAGTTAAATCAGTAAAGGTGCTAATCTTATAGAAAACTATGGTTAGTAAAGATTATTTAAAAGGCAGTGGCATTCTTAATACATTGTTCACCTTCTAATTACAAAAGTAAAAACAACTACTAGCTGTGTTAGGAAAAGTAGAAGATGATTACATCATACTTTTATTTACTTAGTACAATATACTCGTGTTTGGTTTTAGGCACAAATGAAGGCAAAAATATTTTTGTGACACCTTTATTTCATGCGCATCACTGTGGAAGGGTCTCCTTGCCTGTGCCAAAGACAGTACTGAAATATCTGTATAAGATGTGACATGCCTGAAGCCAGGAGAATGCAAGGAGAATTCACAGAAGCACTTTAACAGAAGAGATACCTCCAATCCCTATTCCTAATAAGGGCAGGGTAGCAAGACCACATATTCTGCCTTATGCTTATCAAGTCTTGGTATTCAGTTTCAATGAAATTTGTACACATCAGTAAGTTAGGCAAACATTAGGTGACTTATTAAAATGAGTAAGATATGATCTATTCCCTCAAGGAGTGTCCAGTTCAACGAGGAAGTGGACAACTGATCATATGACTACAGTTGAGGTAGGAGTCAGCACCTACCAAAGTTAGGTGTTAGAAGTTAGCACAGAGTGCAAAGAGAGTTACAAGGGTGACCCTGCACACAACGGTGTGTGTGTGTGTGTGTCAGGGAAGTTTTACTGGAAGACATGCCCGGGAGCTGTACTGTGAAGAACAACCTAGAGTTAGCCAGGTTGACTGCCCTTCAGCTTCCCCCAGTAATCTGGCATTTATTCTTTGAATCGGGTAAAAGAGGGTCATCTTTCACCCACTCTTGAGAGCAGGAGGTGGGCCACGGTGAGCTTAGACGCAGAGAGGGCAGAGCTGGCCCCTCTCCTGACTTTATTACTTCCAGACCTCCACCTCCGGACTCACACCCCAAATGCCCTAGCTTTGGCAGTCCCTCCCTCCCAGTCTATTTTCCTCTGCTTTCGTGTTAGTGACTTTTGTAAACTCCCAGGGAAACTGAAGGCATGCTATGACAGAGAGCCTCTGTCAGCTAATTTTCTTCTGGGAGATGTCCTCTATCAGGAGCAATATTGATCTTCTTCTTACACAGATAGGCTTGTGGTTGCTGCTGAGTTTTTAAAAACTAAACTGTGCGTTGTTAGAGATAAATCATAGGTAGTAAAAAACCTAAAGAATAGCAAAAGTCAATGACTAACATGAAAGTCAGTGTTTACTGAGAATGTGGAAGAACAGGGCTGTGATTTGGAGGGGACACACAAGGACTGTCTAAGGTACATTCTGTTTCTTAAGGTTGGGGCTCAGGTGTTCATTTCATTCTTCTTGAAAACGAAGATTTATATTTCATACAGTCTTCTGTATTTATGAAGCATTTTATAATTAAAAGAAAAAATGGTTAGGTAAAGAAGGCAGGAGGGTGAGGATGATGGAGGGTTGGGGGTGCTGGCGGAGGTGGGGTACACATCACGAGGAGGGTCTGCTTTGCTTACTACTATTCTTATTTTCTCTAAAATGACCCTGTTGTCTCTAATATGTCCTAAAGCATTCATGATAAATATTTATCTGTGTAAGAGGCTTTGCTAAGCAAAATGCTTGGTGAATTAGATGTGGAACTTAGAATACTTCAGAAGGGCCTACCGGATATGAACGCTGTAGAGCCAAAGCAACGAGCATTGAACAAATGCAGCATAAAAGGATTTGCATTATGATCCGACCACAGAGCAAGTGCATTTTGGGAGTTATAAGGGAACCATGGGAATTGTGTGTTTATATAAAGTAGAGTTCAAAGGGAGTTGCCACGGTTTCAGTCGGGAAAGGCTTTGTGGAAGAGGCAGGATTGCTGGAGCCATTTAACAGAAGCAGGAGAGTTTGAACTGGAGGGAAGAAAATGTTTCAGCCTTTGAATTATTTGTGGTCCTGTTGCTATTTCGACGATTAGGGGAGCAGGAGCTGCCTGCCTGGTGATCTCCCCAGGCCTGCAATAGATTGTCCAGGAATGCTTCACTGTGGCTTCCACTCCTCTCTGGCAGTCCTTTCCCCAAACCACAAAACCCAAATGAATGTGTTTTTCTTCTAAATGGGCATGGCTTTGAATACGAAACCAAAATTTTTGGTTTGAGAAGAGTCAACATTTTGATGGCATTTATATTTCTGGTGTTTATTTTTCAAGCAGCAGCAAAGATAAACTATCCTCCTCCATCTGTGCTTACATCTTCTATAGTTAGCTGAAAAGTGCTGCTCATCATGTTGATCACCCATTTTTGTCTGCTTGGTACTTACTTTTAGATCTGTTTCTCAACAACGGGAGTGTGCCCGCCCATTGGCATTCAAATTCACTTTGTGATAGGAGCAGAGAAAATGTTACCAAAGGCCTCATGAATCAATGTTGAGGAAGATGATTTCAGCATCCTCTCATCTAACTCTGTTTTCTGCCTCTTTTTTTATGTTCTTGTCCCTTTTCATTGTCCGTCCTTCTCCCCCAAGTCCCAAGGTCCTCTGGTTCTTCTACCCTCACTCTGGCAAAAGGCTCCACATTTAGAAAGACTGATCAAAGTTCCCCCAAGAGAAGACTTGACATAATATATCACTCCCAACCTGTTGTGCGTCACAGGAGAATTTTGCCAATATTGTCTAGAGGGTGAGGGACATACTTGTAAAAAGAAATTTAAATCACTGCTTAAAATTGGCCCTAATAAAGGAGTCAGTTTATTTATTTTTGATAGAAATTTTATCCATTCACGGTAGAGGTGTGATGGAATTATTTTTATATTCTCTATGTAGAAAATGACATTAAAATATCATTGTATGGAGAGAGCATGCAGCTAAAAAATGCAGGAAAATATAGAGGCATATTAGTTAATTAACCAAGCTTATTTTTATTGATTTTATGGCATTTATGATATTTGCCAGCTTTTTAAAAGGTGTCATTTGTTGAGATTTAAATTCTCATTATGGGTATTTACCTTTGTACTCTATGTTCATAATTTTATGTTTTATTTTCATAACAAGAAGCTCCCAAATTGTAAAAGCTTCAGCCTCCACAACACTTGCAACTGCCCTTGGTCCTCAAGGAAATGAACAATTGCAAACGTGAAAGCTGAACAATAAACGAAGGAGACTTCTTTCCAAATCCACGTAGGAAGATGAAATGTAGCTTCTCTTCCACTGTATTTATGGTGTTTCTGGTTCTGCTTTTTAACCCACTTAAAAAAAAAGTGGGCTCCTGCTATCGTGTAGAACCATTTTTCCAAATAATCAAGTTTATGTTACACTTTTCAGAGCATCAGTCACCCTCCTAATTCTGAGCTGTGCATTTTGATTTACCGAAAACCTGCCCAGTAGACGTTGCCCTTGTGCACCCATTTTGATACAGTGTTTCCACAAACTGATGTTTAATAAATATTTAATGGGGTGTGTTCAGCTAAATTAAGTCAGCAGCTAAGGTGGGAGGGGAACTGTATTTTTTTTTTTTTTTTAAATACTGGAGCAGCTTTGGATGTCGAAAAGCATTAGAAAACAAAGGCCCTAACAGGGTAGACAATGGTTACTGCCCTCTTTTTTTTTCAGGGGACTTCAGGAGCTGCCTTAAATTCCTGAAACATTGAGGAGATGTTTCAGTCAATAGAAGCTTGGGTCTAATGCTGATCTGAAAACCCAGGGAGAGAGGCATTCTAACCCTCCAGCCTGTGTGCTTCAGGGGGTATGGGAACTCACCTAGCTAGCAGAGCGGATCCAAATCTCTGTGGAACATTGAAGGATTTAGTGGTGAAGGGGCATCATTTCCGCAACTTACACTCTAATGGTTCAGGAGGAAAACTGTTTGAAAGAGAAAGCAAAGATGATGAAATTTCACACATGGGAGACTGGGTGAATGGTAGATGTAAATTTTCTGTATTACTCTTGAAATTTTTCTATAAATCTGAAATTATGTAAAAATAAAAAGTTAAACAATGACAACTACAACAAACTAAAAACAGAACAA
Organism: Eubalaena glacialis; assembly: GCF_028564815.1. Lineage (NCBI taxonomy): Eukaryota > Metazoa > Chordata > Mammalia > Artiodactyla > Balaenidae > Eubalaena > Eubalaena glacialis. The sequence goes on along the minus strand of NC_083716.1, from coordinate 173,782,107 downwards.
AACAATAAAAAAAGCACTATGGATCTCCATTTTGACCCTACTTTTTTCCTTAGTATAATGAAAACACCGCCACAAACAATTTAAATAAAGGATTGAGTTCATCTCTCTTTATGGCACATATTACAGAAAGCTGGGCACCACTGAGTTTTTGGTAACAAATTATTTTAAATGCTGCCCACTTGAGAGAATTGGAACTATCTGTGAATGAAAGGAATTTGAGTCTTTTAGTACTTGACAGAGAATTTCACATTTCAATCCACGTAGATACTACCCCTCAAGTTTTTTTGAAAAGTGGGGTAAAGTTAGAGGTCCTAGCGTTCCTGCCTATATCCTGATTTCATTGTTGTTATCATTGTTCTTCACTGTTTTATATTCCCTAATTAATTATATATATATGTGTGTGTGTTTATCTTGGGTTACGGCCTTCGTAAAACAAGATAGGTTCCATTGAAATGGTAAAAGGGTTATAGATGAGAGCAAGGTTTTCCAGCTAAGCTTAGCTGAGGTTTTTGCACTGTGCTGGAGGAACAAGTGTTCTGTTCACTAAGCTTAGGAGAGCTTTGACTGGGGTAGTGCCAGCCGACCTGTGGTTTGGCTATGAGGACAATACAGGCCAAAGACGGGGGTACAGAAAAGGCAAAGAAAGATGCAAAACCACTTTCCTTATGGTGGACCCTGCATTCAGAAGAGAAGAGGAAACACATTTTCCCTTTGTTTCCTCTTTCCTCACCTCTTGTGCCTTCTTTCTTCCTTCTCTCCATGACCTTCTATTTCCAGAACTTCAGATAGGTTTATTGAACTGTTTTTCTGCTATTTTATTTTAAATAGACATTTAATATGCTGCAAAAAATTCTAAAAGTGTATTAACCATTTTCAACATTTACTACATCTCCTAAAAGATATTTATGTGGTTCTAAGCAACTAATATAGAGGTAACTTTAGGAACAAAGACTGTAAACTAAGAAATGCTCTGTGCATTTTTACTTTTGAATCAAAACAACTTTTCAGTTTTTCACATACTCAGTTACGTACAGCTATGGAAGAAGAAACCTGACCTGGCAGGGAAATTGGGACTCTTTAAGTTTCATTTTCCATATACAACAGCATTTGATGAAGTGTGTCCCCAGCAAATTTTTGCCTTCCCTCTGCTTGATACAATAGATCTTTAGCAACTCGTTCTTACAGTCCTGACAAAAGTTCCTATTAAATTATTTAGCATCATTTCTATCCCAGGAGTCAAGCCAACTGCATTCAGACTATCTTTAATGTTTAACTTTGAGGTGTTTAGTCTTTCTGGAAAAGAAATAAAACATATAGCATCAATTTTCTATACTTGGCCAATCACTAGGATCCTTGAAGAGCTTGTTAAGCTGCAGGTCTCCAGGTTACTACCTGGAGGACTGGAGCAGATTCCAGAATCTGCATTCTCAAATAACATCTCCTTATCTAGCTAAGTTTGGGAAACAACACCAATGGAAAGAGGAAATTGGAAAGTCTCCAAATGGTACCAAGTCCCCAAGTCACTCCTACAGTGAAACAGCTTCTATTTATTTTTATTGAAGTATAGTTGATTTACAATATTAGTTTCAAGGGTACAGCATAGTGATTCAATATCTCTATAGATTATATTCCACTTAAAATTATTGCTGTACAATATATCTTTGTATCTTATTTATTTTATACATAGTAGTTTGTACCTCTTTATTCCCTATCCCTTTCTTGCCCCTCCGTCATCTCTCTTCCCACTGATAACCACTGGTTTGTTCTCAATATCTGTGAGTCTGTTTTGTTATATTTATTCATTTGTTTTATTTTTTAGATTCCACATATAAGTGATATCATACAGTAATTGTCTTTGGCAGTACCTCAAAAAGTTATACATAGGTTATCACATGACCCAACAATTCTACCCCTAGTTATATACCAAATGGAATTAAAAGCATATTTTAACACACACACAAAAATTGGTGCACAAATGTTCATAACAACATTATTCATATTAGCTGAAAAGTGGAAACGACCCAAATATCTATTCACTGATGAATGGGTAAAAAAATGTGATATATCCATAGAATGGAATGTTATTCAACCATAAAAAGAAATGAGATCCTGATACAATCTACAACATGGATGAACCTTAAAAACATTAAACTTAGTAAAAGAAGCCAGTTACAAAAGACCACTTATTGGATGATTTAATTTACATGAAATAGATATATCCATAGAGAGAAAAAATTGATTAGTGGTTGCCAGAGGCTGGGGAAGTGGTGAGAGAATGGGGAGTATCTATTAATGGTTAAAAGGTTTCTTTTTGGGGTAAAGAAAATGTTCTGGAATTAGATAATGGTGATTGTTGCACAGCTCTGTGAATATACTAAAGACAACTTTTAAACGGTGCATTTTATGGTATGTGAATTATATCTCAATAAGAAATATGTTTTAAAAAACTGTTACTCTAATGAGATGTAAATATTGAGGTTGCTATCTATAAATCAAGGCACTTAGAAGATTTTAATTATTGAACAAGGAAAGTCTGGGTGCTCGACGTAGATTAAACATCTTTAGTTATCCATTCCTGCCTCATTATTACTTTACAGAGTATCCATAAGCCCCAGAGTTAATCAGATCATCGTATTGAGGAATAAATAGACTGACCGGGGAGTCTTCATCATGATCCCTACAGAGCAGCTGTACTGACACCACAAGAGTCAGAGGCCAACGTTCATCTGATGCTGGATAGCTCAAGAAGGGGCAGGACTTGACTTCGAATGAACCTTAACATTTAAGAATGTGAGGACTTAAGGAAGAGGGAAATACATGTGCCAAGGTAGTGAAACAGAAAATATAGGGCTTATCCAAGGGGAGAAATGTGTCTCCTAGTTTGCTCGTCCATAGGAGTGAGGATATAGGAGTACTGGGATAATGTGGAAAAGGTTGGGTTAGATTGAGGAGTTACACCTTGAGCGCCAGGTTAAAGAGATAGAACCAAACTAAGAAAATTCCACTTTTGTCCTGGACTTTCCACAGGTCTGTGAGTGAAGTTAGCTAATTTACTTCACGCTTTGTGCTCAAGGTTACTTTTCTATAATGGGAGGTATTGAAGCTGATTTCTACAGCTTTTTATTTGGGTTAATGCCTGGATCACTGTATTAGTTTCCTATTACTGCTGTAACAAACTAGCACAAACTTAGTGGCTTAAAATAACATAAAGTTATTCTTTTACAGTTCTAGAAGTCAGAAGTCTAAAATCAAGATGTTGGCAGAGCAGCATTCCTTCTGGAGTTTTTAGGAGACAATCAGAGAATCTATTTGCTTGCCTTTTCCATCTTCTAGAGGCTGTCTGCATTCCTTGGCTCGTGGCTCCTTCATCTTCAAAGTGCCTCATTTCAACCTCTGGTCCCATTGTCACATTTCCTTTTTAAACTTTGACCCTCTTGCCTCCCTCTTATAAAGGTCCTTGTAGTTACACTGGGCCCCCCTGGATGACCAGGATAGTCTTCCCGGCTTAAGATCCTTATTTTAATCACATCCACATATTCTCTTTTGTTATTTAAGCTAACTTATTCACATATTCTGAGAATTACAATGTGAACATCTTACGGGGACCATTACTCAGCCTACCACGATCACTTAGAACAGATTTACTGGAATCCTTAAAATATACAGATTTCAAATAAGTTCCACTCTAGACCTCCAGGAGTGGGATCCAGAAATATGCATTTTAAACAAACTTCTCCAAGTTTGAGAATCAGTGCTGTGAGAAAAGGCATGCTACTCAAAATTTTTGAGGATGATAAACTTGAGCTCTTTAAAATCATGTCAGAGTTAAGCTCTGTTGAGGGCTACTGAAGTTTTGGTCTACTTTTGCTCTTTTTTTTGGTAACAGAAAATTCTGCACAGAATTCAGATTGAAAAAAAGGAAAACAAAAGCAACTGGTTTCGGTGTGAGAGGATGGGCAAGCCTATTTTTCTAGTCTATGAACCAACCTAACTACTAAACTCCTTTGCTCATAGGAGGAATCCCGCTTTAGCATACCTGCTCTCCACGGCATTACCTGCCAGGAGGGCAGCCTTTCGAACGCTGTTGCAATCTGAACTTGGACTTGCCCTGTTATAGCTCCTATGCACATGGAAAGAAATTCAGAACGAAGTTGGCAAGTCCTTTCTCCCATCAGATAATTACTCTTTTTGCACTACTTTCCTTCCAATTTTGCGTGTGACAGAGGCTTAGGGATCCTAAGGCTCAGAATGAAAAATTCCTCTGGTGTCATGGTTAACCAGTCTTCAAGAGGAGAAGCTTGTTTGTGTGAGATGGCTTCCTCATCTCCACATGGCAGTTGCCCCCAGCACATGTCCGTAAAATGAAACACATCAACCAAGATGCCAAGGGGCTTTCTCCCGGACGCAGGTTCATGAAGTTCTAGCAGGTGGCTCAACAGAGCCGGGTTTCTGCAACTTCCACACCTGGTAGATCAGTTCTCCGCCCTGCTGCACATTGTTATCACTTGACGGTCTTAAAACAAGCTATCCCTGGGCCCCATTCCTGGAAATTTTGATTTAATTAGTTTGAGAAAGATCTCTGGCATCAGTATTTTTTTAAAAAAACTCTCCAAATAATTCTAATGTGAAGCCAGGATTGAAAGCCACTGAACTGGGGCATCTTAGATGGGTCCAGCTGGGGAAGTATCTAATAGTTACAGTCATTACAATGTTTTTAAAACTGGAGTACAGTTAAGAATTCTATTTTTGCTTGTTTGCAAAGCTCATTCAATACGTTTAAATACATGGCACTCACTTTAGTGATAATTAAGAGTTGGAAGGGATTATAGAAACATTCTAATGATATTTAGTAGAAAGAACTTGGGTTTTGGAGACAGACTTGAGTTGGAAGGTCGTTTGGTTCTTACCATCACTAGCTGAAAAATCTTAACCACTTAACCCTCCTAAGCTTCAGTTTCCTCATCTGTATATTGTACATAATAAATCCTAATTTATTGACTTGTTAAAAGGAATAAATGAGACTTAAAGCCTCTGTCATGTGAGTAAACACACAGTAAATATTATTATCCCCCTTTTCATACAGAGGAGAAATTTTAGGCAAAAAAACCCCACAAAACCCCTCTGCTGTGTGTCTTCCCTAAATAATACAGTTAACTAGCCTAAACTCTGGGACTAGAACTGATGACTTCTGGTGAGGATCTGGTTCTTTTGCAGAATCACAGTAATGTGGCCGGTATATTAATTAGAAACAGTAACGTCTTTCCCATTATTAAGGTTTGCTTCTAGATGACTATTACCTTTAATGGCCCAAATCATCATATTTCCTTTTACTCCTCTTTCTTTGGCTGCATAATTAAATTTACAAGAAGCAAGGAGGTTAGTGCAGGGCAAGGCATACCTTATGCGGCAGTAGCAATAATATGCTTTAGAACAGATAATTCGCTGCTTCAAATGAGAGGAAGCTGCTAAGGATGGTTCCCTTCTGGGCAGCTGTAGGTCGTACAACTCCCTGAGCTTAAATATGACTCTAGAACTGTGCTGTTCAATACTATCGTCCTAGCCACATGTAGCTAATTAGAATAAAATTAAAGGGGCTTCCCTGGTGGCGCAGTGGTTGAGAATCTGCCTGCCAATGCAGGGGACACGGGTTCGAGCCCTGGTCTGGGAAGATCCCACATGCCGCGGAGCAACTGGGCCCGTGAGCCACAACTACTGAGCCTGCGCGTCTGGAGCCTGTGCTCCGCAACAAGAGAGGCCGCGATAGTGAGAGGCCCGCGCACCACGATGAAGAGTGGCCCCTTCTCGCCGCAAGCAGAGAAAGCCCTCGCACAGAAACGAAGACCCAACACAGCCATAAATAAATAAATAAAATTAAAAATAAAATAAAATAAAATTTAAATGAACTAAAATTAAATAAATTTTAAAAATTTAGTGACTCAGTTGTACTGGCCACACTTCAAATGCTGACTAGGCACATGTGGCCAGTGGCTGCTGTATTGAATGGCACAGACAGAACATTTTCATCATCACAGAAAGTTCTACTGGTCAGCGTTGTATTAGAGGACCTATGTGTTGAGGTTGCTCTATTAAGAATTGTTAATTATATAACTATAAAATGGGGAAAAGGGTGGGCTGTGATATGAAAATAAGCTGCGAGGAAGAGTACAGGAAGAAAGAGAAAATAGAGTTTGTCTTTTCGAATTGACATCTGGTAATTGACAGTTGAAGCAAGAATAAACTGTCCCCTAGGATAGGAAGCAGAAACACCCTGGCTAAAGAGTTCATTATGCTTCTGTCTGAAAGGCTGGGGATGGTATGTCTGATACAAAGGTCTGGCAGCCAGTGCGCCTACTGGGCTCCCAGTGGGTTCCTGCTGGCAGCTGTCACCATGGCAACACTCAAGATTAAGGCCGGAGCCCTGAAAGCAGCTGCTCTCGCACCGTTGCCCCATGTCTCACACTTATCCTGAGTGGCCCTAACCACAGTCTAATCAATCAATCACTGTGAAATCCCCAGAGAGCTCAATTTAAGTACAATTTATTTCAGTAAAAAGTAAGACTTGGAAAGAAGTTCAGGCATTAAATCTAATCAGCAAATATTATGTTCAGCCTCTTTCTGTTAAAAAATCAAAACATAAATTTCACTGTATCCTGTTGCTGTATTTGATTCTCAGGTAGGAAGCAATGTCCCCTTTCCTTGCATTAAGATAAAGTTCCTCATTCAGTGTAAGTGTGGTAGTTATTCATGGTGTTCACAGTGTTTCTGTTCTCTTTCCAAGCACATAGTAGGATAGCATTACCCAACCCCCTTTGTTTCTATGAAAGATTAAAGTATCTTTGTTGGGAGTCAACTAAGACAACAGGAAGTAAAATGCAATTCTATTTCTGCCCATCTGACTTACTTTGGTCACTGCAATTGTAGTGGAAGTGACATGTTACTTCCAGCCAGAAATCCTTAAGAAACAGTGAGCGATTAACCACCTTCCTCACGCTGCCTGCTATGTTTCAGATGCTGGAAGTTTCCATCAGTCTCAATACTTGCGTGAGGACAGCTTGGAGCGGAGTGCCCTTCCCATTTAAGATGGACCTGACGTGAGACCAGGTTTCAAACCTTTGAGATTTAGAGGCTTGTTTGCCCCTAACCATAGTTTCGAATCTCTTGACTAACACAGTGGATATACTAAAATAAAAATAAAAGAGTGAAAAATCTAATGAGAATGAATAATTTCAATGTAAACTGTTAATCTCAAGAGTATCCTATCTCTTGCTGGTCAACTTAAATTAAAAAAAAATCAGTTTAATAGTGTGATTACTTCCATGCCAATATCATTTGTCTTGCAAGCAAAATTTACTAGTCTTGGTTTAAAGTAAAAAATTAGCTTTATACTAGCAACTGAATTTTTCTACTCAGACTTCTTGATGGCAAAATGCATATAAAGATATTTGACCATACCTATAGATAGATTTAAAATTTTTAAATAAAATATTCCAGTCCTTATGTTTAAATAAAAAAACCACGTACACAGCCTGTGGGAAAGGTAGATGATATATATAGCACCTAATGTGCTAAGTTAACACATTATTTGACATTTTAAAGATTATTTGGGGGGAAATCCTGAGGAACATTGTGGAAGACATATATTTTATTTTTATTATTTTAGATATAATTGTTTAACTTTACTAGTTCATTCACGATTCAACATAGTTGATTCTGAATGATTTTTGGATGTTACAAAATGCCAAATAGATTTTTAAAGTATTAATACTTACCACAAAGTTATAGTCCAAACAATAGAATAAAAAAGAAATTCAAGATTGCTTTGAACAATGACAGCCTCCTTATTATAAGCATATAGTCTTCAAAAAATGCAGCTCATTTATATACATCAATCCTGATGTGTGTGTGTGTGTGCTTGTGTGTACCTCATCCATCACCTCAAGTAGTTTTTGAAATTAGATGTAACTATAAAAGTTTAAAGAATTAAAACATTCAAAGCAATCATATTACTTTATAAATCACAAATCCTATCATTGGACTCTTAACCATCCACTGGGGATAATTAATATAAAAATCAAAGAATAAGTCTGGTGGATTTTATAAATGCCATGGCTGAAATTTCCCTTCTTTTACTTTGATATTCAGAAAATAAAATCTACTTTAGCAACATTTTTTTTTTTTTTTTAAATGCAGGAAACTTAGAAGTTAAGCAGGATGCCTGGGTGTTATGTATGTCCTCCCACTTGTCTTCAGAATGGGATCTAGGACGTTCTGCCTGTCGGCCAGTAAGGGGAGCCATCACAAAGTAATTATGAACACATTTCCATGACAACCTTTCCTCCTAGAATAAGAGTTTCTGAGGGTTTTTCTAATGTACGTCTTGCTCTTCAGCGAATTTTCTAGGTCATCACTGACCATGCTTTGTCTGTGCGCTTGCAGGATGTCATAGCGGTGGGCCAGCAGATAGTAAATGCTGTGGAAAAGCTCAGATGCTGTGCTGTTTATTTGGAATCCTTTTTTCCCCATGTCCCATGCTTTTTGAAAAAGCCTCTATAACATAGGATCCAGGCCAAAGGCTCTGATCTGAGTCCTGCTGCTGCTTTAATGTGTGCCCCTACTCAGGTCTCTTTATTAACTCCTCTCACCCCTCCAATAATAAATGTAAATTACATGTTTCTTTCAAGTCCACCTACCCACTTCTTTCAGGAAAAGCCATTTGTTTCCATGCACCTGGAGCTAATTCTCACTTCTTGCATCTTATCCACTGAGCCAACCTCCTGCCCTGCTGCCTCCCCCCAGACTCCCCTAGATGCCATTTTACCTCTTCTGGTGGCCTGAGCACCTCTGTTTTCAGGCTGGCCCAGAATGAAAGAATTCAAACATTGAGTTTTCCCAGGTATGGTATTTCTCTGCATTGTTTGTGATACCTCAAGAGACGAGGTATAGCGTTTGAGTGTGGCACCTAGCCAAGCATAGATGTTTCAGGAAAAGTCAATAATGCATATTACAAACATGTTTTGGTGATCAAACGCAGCCTCCCAGCTATAGGTCTCCCCTAGAAAAGTGAGGCAATTATCTCAATCAGTCAAGTGAAAAGGTCCATTTATGCTTCAATTCTCTGGCTAATTCAGGCAAAAGTAAAATTTTCATCTGAATGATCTCAGTAATTGGCTTGCTGCTCTGCTTTACCAGTGAAAGCTTGACAAAGAGGCAGAGGCTGTTCCATACCGATAGGGAGGTGCTGATCATCGGGAACTCGTGCATACAAAACGTCTATGATAAAGCACATTAGCAGCGGAGACTTTGTTGAGAAATTTCAACAAAGGCAGCTCTTAACCATAGATTATTAGGTGAATCTTAGAATTCAGTCTTTCTTTCCTTCTTTCCCTTCCCTTGTCCACCGTTACTCCTCTTTTAGTGTTTCTGGTCTAGAGCAAGTGTACCTCTACATGCACATCAGGGAATCTATGCATTACCCTTCAATCCTTCCTCTCCCTTCATCTGCATTCAGCCTTTGACATATGTTTTGAACAGGTTGCCCCCTCGATGTTCCCATGGCCCTTGTCTTAGTTCAGGCGAGCGTTGGTACTTGGCTTGAGTATTCACTCATTTAATGGTGATTTATGGAGGCTCTTCCATGTGCAGCCACAATGCTAGGTACTGCAAATACAATGATGAGCAAGGCAGAACTGCTTCCATTGATCATGGCTACTCTTTTTTTTAAAAATAAGTTTATTTATTTTATTTATTTACTTTTGGTTGTGTTGGGTCTTCGTTGCTGCGAGCGGGCTTTCTCTAGTTGCGGTGAGCGGGGGCTACTCTTCGTTGCAGTGCATGGGCTTCTCATTGCGGTGGCTTCTCTTGTTGTGGAGCACGGGTTTTAGGTGCGCGGGCTTCAGTAGTTGTGGCATGTGGGCTCAGTAGTTGTGGCTCACGGGCTCTAGAGCGTGGGCTCAGTAGTTGTGGCGCACGGGCTTAGTTGCTCCGCGTCATGTGGGATCTTCCCGGACCAGGGCTCAAACCTGTGTCCCCTGCATTGGCAGGCGATTCTTAACCACTGCACCACCAGGGAAGCCCCCGATCAGGGCTACTCTTAATTGGTTTCTCTGCTTCCTGTCTTGCACACCTCTCCTAATCCATTCTATTTTGCTGTCAGACTTACCCTTTTAAAACTCTGAGTGGAATAAAACTCGCCGCTGCTTAATAGACAAAGTCCTAAGTATGACATACAAAGACCTTGATGATCTGCCATTGACTTCGTGTTCATTCTCCCTTTTTGTCTCTCTTGTGGTCTTATATTTGGTGAACCTGAACTTTGCGCAGTTGCCTGAGATAGCTACTTTGATCGGAAATGCCCCTTCCCTCCTTCATCTGGCTGACTTACACCTGCACTGCTCTATTACTTGGTTTTAATTATTAAAATTATTCTCCCTATATTATGAAAACTTCTGCCTTTCTAGACTTTTAGCGATTATTTCCACAGGGAATAATTTCCAGAGTCTTTAAGTATCTGAAGAAAACTTCTATTTAGAGTAAACATCAGTTCTTTAACTAGGCCTGTTTTGTTGTAGTTCTTAGCCTCTTTACAATTCAGGAACACAATTCAGGAAGTGGATATTCTTCTTAAACTGCGGTAACCAGAATTGAAGTCAGCACTCCATGGGGGGAGGAGGGGAATCTATCATGAAGGACAAACCTTGTGCAGGTAAATATATCTGTTCATTTTTTTAAACCTTAGTTCAAGACTTTACATTTACCTCTTAAGTCTTACACGTCTTCACTTCCTTCTTTTGAATCCTAAATCTGTGATGGACATGGGGATGTCCCAACCCAATTCATTTCAGGGCTGACTTGTTATTTCTCTTTCAGGGATGACCTCAGCTACAGAGAGATGTCTTGCTTAAAAGCATGACCAACCTGGGGTATTCACATGCGGTGACTGATCGCTGCGGGCTTAAAGACCTGACATTCTTGGCTCACCAGGGGACAGCTCCAATGGGCCATATTGGCTCTGGAACTCCCTGTGAGTTGTTCTGAGGCTGCATCTCAGTTCAACCTATTCCTCTGTTTAATTGTTTCCACCTCCTTGCTTCCACAGTTGTTGATACCTAATAAATATCTGCATGTCAATCTCCATTTTAGAATCTATTTCTAGAAAACCCAATCTGACCTTTGTACCAGAAATGGTCCAAAAAAGGCAATCAGTATGATGGAATTTTGGTGCTGCACTTGCCACTTGGCTAGTAATGTGGACCCCATCACTGATGATATTATATATGGAGCACACATACTTTTGGCCCAAGGTGGCAGTCCAATGGGGATGGTAGAACTGTAAAACAATAGAGGACAGGTAGTGGCACACAACTGCTAAAAGCCAGGAGGTTGCAATGATCATAATTAGTGGCAGAGTCAGAGTAGCAGTGAAGGGTCCTGACACAGAGAGCTATGGAAATGGTTCGTAGAAACTGGTGTAACGCGACAAAAAATAGATGGGCAGCCAACACAAGTACTACTCAGTTTATACCATCACAAGAAATTAGGATGGATGACTAGGAGCCTGAAGGCAATCACCCCAATAAAAGATCAAATATCTCCTGCCCATTTTCTAGACCTGGGTTAGTTTTCAGACTCAGGCCGATTGACCCAAGAGGAGGCCAGATCCCTAGGAGGAAGGACCCAGCTACATCATACAAGTATACATGGTAATGCTTCCCCCAGTCCTCCTGAAAAGGGACTCACAACCATTTACTTAGATGCCTGTGCACCAGGGAAAGGGGAATATCCCAACATTTAAGGACTATTTGACACTGGATTAGACTTGACAATGACCTGGAGAACTGAAGCCTCACTGTGAGCCCCCTGTTCAACAGGGGACCTATAAGAACCAGGAAATAAACAGTGTCCTGGTTAAGGTCTGGCTTAAGTCCACTGGGTCTGTAGACCCATCCAGTGGCTGGTTCCCCTGTCTCCGACTACATAATAGAGATTGGCATATTTGGTATGTATGCAATCCCCACATAGGACCTTTGGCTTGTGGGATAAAGGCTATAATAGTGAAGAAGGCCAAGAGGAAATCTCTGAAACCGTTCCTGCCCCCTCCCCCTAATCAAGGTAAAATTAAAAAACAAGTTTGCATTCCAGGGAGGATAGTGGAAATTAGTGGTACCCTTAAAGACCTAAAGATGCAGGGGTGGAGGTCCCATCACATCTCCATTTAAGTCACCTGAGCCCCTGCAGAATGCAGATGGGTCCCGGAGAATGAGAGTATATTACTGCAAATTCAACCAAGTGGTAACCGCAATTGCAGTTGCTGTGCCAGATGTAATATCTTTGCTAGAGAAGGCTAACCAACCTCAGGTACATGGGTGAGACCATTGATTTGGCAAATGTATTCCTTTCTATTCCAATTAGAAAAGAGGATTGAAATTATTTGCATTCACATGGAATGGGTGACGATATGTATTTAGTTTTGTACTCTGTCATAATACAGTACAAAGAAATCTTGACTCTCTGGATATCCTGCAGAATATCACCCCATTTATGATATTATGCTAATCAGGCCAGATGAGTAATAAATGGTCAGCATGAATGCTGAAGGCCTTGGTAAAACACAGGCGCTCTAAAGGGCAGGAGATAAACCCTTTGAAGATTCAGAAGCCTGCCACATCAGCATAATCTTTGGGGATCCTGTGGTCTGGGGCATTCCAGGACATCTCCTTCACAGTAGAGATAAATTATTGCACTTCCCACCATGAAGAGGGAAGTACAATACCTGGCAAGAGTCTTCAGGTTCTGAAGACAGCATATCGCACATCCAGGAATACTGCTCTGATCATAAACTGGGCAACGTGACAAACTGCCAGCTTGGAGTGAACATAGAGCAGATGAGGTCTACGTAGCAAGTCTTGGTTGCAGGGCACAAAGCCTGGCAGACGCTATGACAACAGAGGTACCAGTGACGGCAAAAGAGGTGGTGTGGAGATTAGGGCAAGTGCCAGTTGTAGAATCACAACCCAGGCCCAGGGGTCAAGGCATTGCCATTTGTAGCAGTAATTTATATGCCTTTTGTAAAACAACTCAATATATTACTGAGGCCTTGTCGAGAAGAAGTACCTGACTAGGGGACGCCAAGTGACCATGCCTCTGGAACCATGTCTCCGGAGCTGGTTTCCAATAAAGCCACTAAGTCAAAGATAAGGCAGGGCTAGCAGCAAATCCACGGTAAGATCAAAGTAGAAAAACTGGGATTAAGCACAGACCAGACCGGAAGGCACAGGAAGCTGCATGAACAGGTAGCCCCATCTTCCATGTCATCCAGCACCGCTGTGCCAGCGCCTCTCCCTCAGCTCACCCTCACCCCATGTGGAGGACTCCTTATGGCCAGCTGATGGAGGAGGACAAAGAGTTGAATTCTGTTTGGAGGGTGGATGCAATGTAAGCCGAAAATGGATGGCAGCTGCTCTGCAGCCTCACTCAGGGGTAGTTTTGAAAGACAGCGTCTGGGGAAGATCCGGGCAGAGCATCAGCGGTGCACCTGGTTGTTCTCCTGGTGTGGAAGGAGAAACGGCGCTGTTAGAATATGTGGCTCATGAACAAATGTGAATGGCCTGGCCGACTGGTCAGGGGCCTGAAGGGAGAGAGATCGGAAAATCAGGGAAAAAGAGGTCTGGGGTAGGATCACGCGGGTGGACCTATGGGAGTGGGCGCGTGGTGTGAAGATCGTAGTATCGCAGAAGGGCCACTAAACAGCAGGATGGATCTGTGCTGCCCAAGATTTTGTCCACTATCCACATGTGGCTCGTCCAAACTGAATCATGCCCTCAGTGAAAATACATACCGGATTTTAAAAGACTTAGGAGTACAAAAAAAGAAGAATGTAAAACAATGTTTTTTTAATTGATTACATGTTGAAATGATAATGTTTTATATATTAGGTTAAATAGAATATTTTGAAATTAATTTCATCTTTTGTGTTTTTTTACTATTTTTAATGTGGCTACCAGAAACTGTAAAATTACATGTGCAACACACCCTTGTGGCTCACATTATATTTGTTTTGGATAGTACTGGTGTAGGCAGAAGAACTCAGCCAGCTGACAGCAGCCAGCCTCAGCCATCGGCTACTCCAGTGCTGCCGTGATAGGCACATGAACTGGGTGGCAGTGTGAGATAGGAAGGCTGGGCCCATGAGCACGGCCTCCAATTTACCAAGGTTGATGAAGCTACAACTACTGCCAAATCTATAGAATGCCAGCAATGGAGACTCATGCTGGGCCCTCGATATGGCACTGTTCTTCCGAAATCTAATCAGACACTTGCTGGCAAATTGATTACATTGGACTTTCTTACATCCTGGAGGGACAAGAGGTTGCTTTTTGCTATTGTTGTTGTTTGTTTGCTTTTAATTAAAAAATATATATATTCTAAGTCTGATTTTGCCTTTCTTAGCTGCAGGGCTTACAGTATATATGATCTGCCCATATGGGGTCCCATTTCACATCATATCAGAGCCGTGAACTAACTTACTTATAGGAAAGGAGGTATGGAGTGGGCCCATGACCACGAGATCCACTGGTCATATCATGGACTCAGTAGCTGCCAGCCTGACAGAGTGTTGACTGACCTGCTAAAGGTGCAGTTGGAGTACAAGTTTGGAGGTGATACTCTATAACAGGGGTCCCCAACCGCCGGGTCACAGGCCACTACCGGCCTGTGGCCTGTTAGGAACAGGTCTGCTCAGCGGGAGGTGAGCGGCGGGCGAGCGAGCGAAGCTTCCTCCGCTGTTCCCCGTCGCTCGCATTACCGCCTGAACACCCCCTCGGACCCCACCTCACCCCCCTGTCAGTGGAAAAATTGTCTTCCACGACACAGGTCCCTGGTGCCAAAAAGGTTGGTGACTGCTGCTCTATATGATGGGGTACCATGCTTCAGGATGCAGTATATACATTGGATCAAAAACCTTTATATACTATTACATCCCCAAAAGAAGAACACACGGGTCTAGGAACCCAAGTGTTCCTTCCATGGGGTGAAAGCAGAAGTGGCCCCACTTAACATGACCCCCTGGGGAAAACTGTGCATCCTATTCCACAACTTTATAGGCTCTGCTGGGTTAAAGGCCCTAGTTCCCAAAGGAGGCACACTTTTATCAGGGGACTAAAGATTCCCATAGAATGTAAGCTGCTCCCCAGGCATTTTGGGCAGGGAGAAGAGTCGCCATCTTGATCGTCAGGAAGAGATGGGTCTACGATTACACAATGGGAGCAGGAAGGAGTATCAGTGCACGAAGACGCCCCTTGGGTCTGAGTCATACCATCAAGTAAGCCACTGAGATTAGCAGAAGTGGTTGCTGAAGATGAGGAGAATGTAGAAATTACAGTGAACGGGGGAGATGATGAATATCAGTGGTGGTTCTAAGGCCAGCTGCAGTGGCAAGAGCTGTAGTTTATTCTACTAACGAAGCTCTTCTAAGTATTCCTGAATCCTGGAGGGCCCGCTCCCTGAAATTCAAATGAAGAAGTGGGTCTGAGTTATGGACTGTGGAAGACACAGAGCTGTGCCACCTTCAAGGATTCCCCTTCAAGGAAGGACTTTCCCAGCTTCTGAGAGCGCTCCTAGCAAACAGCCTCCAGCTTTTGGCTCTTTTCGGGCATTTCTCCTATTCCAGAGCACCAACTTGCCCCAGAGCACTCCCATCCCAGGGGACCACAGCCAGTGCCTGACTGTGGGGTGACTATAAAAGCCCAGCCATTTTCAGCCCCCGGGCTTGGAGTAGCCCTTTATGCTCCAGAGCACCCAGGTGGGAATGGCTGGCCAGGGCTTTGTTGCATCTGTTCTGTAGCTTGAGTTCTCCCTCTTCCTCACCTGCGTCCTCCTCCAGCTTCCATGAGTATTGGTCCCTAAGTAAAGTCCTGCTTGCTAAACTCCATCTCAGCACCGCTGCCGGAGAGCACAACCAGCCTTTGAAAGGTTCAGTCCTCTCCTCTGTACATTTCTCATTCTCTCTCTCTGGTTTCCTCTTAAAACACCCATTCATTCCCAATCTCACATCTTTACCTAAGCTCTAGATTCATATTTCCTTCTGTCCATTTGGTATGTTTACCAAGTATTCCAGCCACAATTCAATGTCCAAAATGAACACACCTCTTCCTCCTTGTAACATCGTCATTTCTGTTAACGATATATCCATTCTCTTAAGTCCTTCCCTGTACTCCACCCGTCATATTTTAAGCTCATCATATTTTTGCTGCTCTTAATCTCTCACACCTAAGTAGGCTTTCAAATTACCAACGTTTTCTTTATCATCATCATCAGGACCCCTATCTCTGCTTGTCTGGAGGGGATCTGCCTGTCTTGCTCAGCGCTGCCCCCTTGTAATCTAGCAAAGTGTCCTAAACAGAGTAGGTCCTTGACAATGATTTTCTGAATGAGTAATGACTGCAATAGCTACAAGGACGATTTTTACTCTGGTGTTCCCATCTTCCCAAACTGTCTGTGTCCTGCAACCACACTGATTCCACTCTGCTAAACATCACCCTTATTTGGTTGAACTTCCTCTTCTAATCCCGTCAAGATTTCCCTGTTTCCCTAAGGATACAAGTCAGACTCTCCAGACTGGTCTTCAGAGCTTTGCAATATCTGAATCCATTTGTCTCATCTGATGCTCATTTGTTCCTGAGTGTAAATCATCTGCTCTTAGGAACGTCCTTCTACCCTACACAGAAGTGGGTGATTTGGTCCTGACTCAGCCCTTCCTTAAGCTGTTCCACAACGTGGAATCTAGAATGTCCCCTACCAGCTGAATTTCTTCCTCCTCCTGAATCTGACACCATCTCCACACTTTCAGCCACCCATCCTTCCCTCATCTGAACTCCTACAAATGCACCACTCAGTTTTGTACTGCACATACATCAGTAAACATACTTTAAACATCTACTATGTTCTGGGCGCTAAGCTGGATGCCAAGGACATGGCGAGTAAGAAGACACATTTTCTGTTCTCAGGGAGTCCTGTAGAGGGATTAGGTACCTAAATAAGTGCAGTGAGACTTGGAGGGGCACTAATAAACATCTGCACTAGGCATAAAAGAGCAGGTAATCAATCTTCAGGAAAATCAGAAAGGCAACATAAAGGAAGGGGCATTTGAGTTTTCTCTTGAAAAATAAGAAGTCATTATAATTGTGCTGTCAGGATGGGGTGTGGAGTGTATACTCTGGGCAAAAAGGGAGGCAGAGAAAAAATAGGGTAGTAGGCAAAGTCTAAGCGGTCTGTCTGTGGGCAAGGGAAGCAAAGAGAGAGCCTGATGAGCAAAGTGGCTGGAGAGGTGTGCTGTACCCAGATCTTAGGTGATCTCGTGGGGGCATTCCAAAGAGTTTGGGTTTTATCTTGTTGGCAATGAGGAAGGAAGAGTACAGAAGATTTTTTAAGTGAGCAACACGATCAAATTTGCCTTTGGGGATGATCACACAATCACATATTATTATTTAACTTTCAAAAATATAGACCAGTGTCCAGATGTAAGAAAAACAAGTTGTTTGAAGACAGGGACCTGCACATAGTAGGAGATTAGGAAGGATCCATTTTCTTTTCTCTTCATTCTACTGCCAATAAAAAGAAGTTTGGTTACCGTAAGTCAGCATTATCAAATAGATAGGCATATATATGTACTTATGTGTACATATATATTCTAAATCCCAAATCACACAGATTCTGCTTTAAGCAAAGCAAAACATGAATACTACTAAACAGGTGAATTGCAAGATACTACTTGCAAAAGATTGGATTTGTCTTGGTAAAAATATCCTCCCCAGTTTCCTTGGGATAGGATGTTCCTCTCTGGCCCTCATATTTGTTTACATGTCATTACTTGATGACAGGTTGAAGAGTTGAGGAAAAATTTTATTAAGCATCTCCACTTAGAGATCAATCATAATAAAGTTAGCACATCTTTGAGATGATAAGGTAATGAGCCATTTCACAGGAACTGGCTTCATACACAACTTTTCAGGAATGTATCTTTTGCACCAGGGGAAGGAGGTATTCTCGTGTGTGTGTGATGGCTCAGAAGGTAAAAACAAAGGATTTACACAAAATGCAACAAAAATGCAACAGTAGATACAACTTAGAAACCGGTTTTACTCTGCTGCAAACAAATGGACAAGATATTGTACAATATATAATAAAAAGTACAGCATAATACAAGTGCCACTAATAAAAGAAACTTAAGGATCAGACTTAAAAATGCTTATTTGTAATAGATATATATATATACACACTGCAATAAAAAGCCACAATAAATACACGAATTTCCATGTCATTCATAATAAATACTGAAAATATAAATACAGAAGACTACAGCTAATATGAATAAATTATTACAACATAAGGTCCAGGTTAAGTTCTGTTGAATATTATTGTAGCTTATTTTATATACCCTTTGGCATCTTTGATGTTGTAACTTATACACAAGAGAAATCAATCTAGAAACTACGTGACGTACAACATGACAACTTAGTGTAAAGTGAAGGTATGTATGAATTGTAGTTTGATTTTCTTCCCTTTCAACCTTTCTAAATGATTAGATTGAACATAACAGTAATAAAATATCTATTGAAATACTGTTGAAATTGAGTAAAACTCATAATAGGAATCAACTAAAAGGTAAAACCAATCACAATGTTGAAAATGTTACAGTGGATTGATCTCACTGGTTTTAGATTACTTTTTTTTGGCCAGCGAAATCCAAAAGACACAAAACAAAACAAAAACCCCCCACAAATACTCTCAAAAGACTTCCCTTGTGTAAAAACCATTCCCAATGTCCGAATGGTTCAATGTAGACTGAAAGATAACACCCAAGTGCTTTGGATCATTTGATCTACCATTACATTCAGCTCACTAGATTTCACCAGAATTTGCAAATGTACTAAATTTCTATGGCAGCTGGAAAGTGGGCACACAGTTGATGTCTAAGACTATGATTGAGATAAAGATACTGCAAAAGGTGACATTTGTCTATGCAACCAATTATACATATACATTTTAAATGGGGAGAATGCATTTTTGACCAATGTCAAATGACCTTTTCCTATCAAATTGTTATACCCTGTGACATTGAGGGAAACACATTGAAATAACAAAGTGCCATTTTCTGCATTAACAGGCATTAACCAGTACATATGTATTAATAGTTCTATCTTAAGAGGCTATTACACCAGAAATGCAATAAACTAAAATGAAAGCAGATCAACTTTACTAAGACACAATAAAGGCTGAGGTTCTCAGGAACGGAGTTGTAATCTACAGGTTTTTTTTTTTTTTTTTTTTTTTTAACTATTTCTGTACTGTAAATGTCTAGCGTTTATTTTACATCAAACACTTTTGAAACATGTTTCACAAACTACGCCTCGGACTTATTTCCAAAGAGGTGTCTAGAGTCAATTAAAACATGGGCCAAATGATTCAACATTCTTTACATAAGCATTCTATAGCTTTTTTTTTTTTAAAGCAAAAAAGGTTATTTCCCCTAATGTTATTTGTGGGGAGCAACCACGCACTGATGTGGCTGTCATTTCACAAGAGCATCTGAGTTGGGGGACATAAGCAGCTGTACCTAGATTGGAAAAAATCCCATGGAGAAAGGAAACATCGATTTTTGAGGGCGTTCTTCATTTTCCGGTTAGTTCTGACTCTGAGTTGGAGGCAACTTTGAACAAACAGAAGAAGCTCTCTGCAGTGGGTGCTTGGGTCAAGTGATGTAATCAGGAAAAAATCACCACCCTCCCGGCTTCCTTTCATTTTCAGGCCTTGTCAAGATGACAAATTTTTAAATCATCTTGCTGATCCCTGAGAAGGCAAGCAGCCACTGTTTTAACAACATGGGGACAAAGGCTGGGATCAAATGGTAGCTGAGTAATTCTCTGGAGTCGTTTCATTCCACACCAGACTCTCCACAACCAGTCACTTCCCCAGAGAAAGTGGAAAAACTTGAGATTCTCATTTGTCATTTTTAGGGTATAGAAAGATGAATAAGAAGGTACTTATTTATAAGCAACAAGGTAGGAAATGCTCTTTTTGTAATTGTAACTTCTCAGAAAATTGAACAGTTAAAAAGTGGAGTCACTTGATCCTAGTGCTGATGTCTGTCACCGGGGATCTGAAACAGTCACTTTCCCTGACGTCACAGCAATGGTAAAACAAAAGAGAAAATAAAAACGAACAAACAAAAACTACAGCCATATTCGTTGAGAGCAGGTCACGTTACTGAAAACTGTCCCAATACCCACATCTTTATTTTTAAAACTCTGATTTCTTAGGAGACTTATGGAATCATCAAATGTAACTAACATCAAAGGTAGGGGAAACCTAACTTTCCGAGTCTCCGAGTACAATGGCCCAAATCACCACAACTGTTGCCAGGTGCCTAACTCACAAAGACTGGCCAAGATATTTTCGTACTGTGAGAAAAACCTAGGAGGACTGGATTGTGTTGCCAAGGAAACTGCCTTCCCTAGAGATGTTAAGAATAGATGGGTATCTATCCTGTAGAGCATGCCTGAGTGACTGTCCTCCCTGGAGGTAGATGGATGAGCCAGATGACCTCTGGAGATCTCTTCTAGTCTCAGGGCTATAAAATTTGAAGAATACAGAAGAATCTCAAACTTTACATTATTCACACACAGTTGGCCATTGTGAGTATCTTTGAAAAGATGAAACTATTCTGAGATACCCGTTTGGCATGACTAGTGCCTAATGAATCAAGATTCAGACAGTAACCTTTGGCAGTGGACCCTATTTGATTATGGTACAAAGGAAATGACTTTGCCAACTACTAAAATTCAAAATCAATTATATTCAGATATAATTTGGGTATCATTAAACCATCCAAGGATCAACACTAAATTAAAAATAAAACCAACTAATCTCAGGCAATTTATTTTCTAGGTTTAAGTATTTAGATTTTTCCTCTTTAGGAGAATTCAGATTTGGATTTTATTTTATTTCTTCTTTCTCTTTCATATTTAAGTATCATTTCAAAATCGTATGTAGATCTTTGAATTTTTTTTAAAAGATGGGCACTTTATATATGGCTAAGGAGGAAAGCTTGGTGGCCAACATAAAAAGGAAAAGCAAAACAAAATTGGATAAATTATGCTACAAAGTTAGAAATTTCAACCTTATATTTTTTTTTATAAATTTATTTGTTTATTTTTGGCTGCGTTGGGTGTTCATTGCTGCACGCGGGCTTTCTCTAGTTGCAGCCAGCGGGGGCCACTCTTCATTGTGGTGCGCGGGCTTCTCACTGCGGTGGCTTCTCTTGTTGCGGAGCACAGGCTCTAGGTGCGTGGGCTTCAGTAGTTGTGGCACGTGGGCTCAGTAGTTGTGGCTCACGGGCTCTAGAGTGCAGGCTCAGTAGTTGTGGTGCACGGGCTTAGTTGCTCCGCGTCATGTGGGATCTTCCCAGACCAGGGCTTGAACCCGTGTCCCTGGCATTGGCAGGCGGATTCTTAACCACTGCGCCACCAGGGAAGCCCCTCAACTGTATTTTTTATAGCTTCCCTATTTAGAGACAATAGCAAAACCATATTAGGAGGCCACATCCCTGACAAGGTCGTTTTGGGTCTTACCCAGTGTGGCAGGAGGGCTTGATGAAGATCTCTGGTGATAGAAACTCCTAGACAATTTTTAAAGAGATATTTTCTAAATCAGTTTCCTTCCTAATGCTCATTAATAAATAACTTTTAAGATACTGCTAAGCCAGATAAAAATATTGGGAGAAAGCCACAAGAGAAAGGAGAGGAATACCTAGCAAAGAAGTATTCCAAAATTGCAACTAAAACCAAACAAGGTCACATAAATTAACTTAGACAAAGGCAAGGCTAATTTCTACCATAAATTTGTCTTTTCCTAAATGCTTCTAATCAATATACATTAACTTAAAAATATTTAAGTGGCCTCACACATGTCACTAAAATGAGAGTCATTGAACTGACTTGACTATCACCATGGTAACAGAAATGCAAAGAAAGGAATGCCACCATTAGCATGTTGAATACAAATATTGTCCAAAATACATTCTATCATACTCTTTTGAAACTTCACTTCTGCCAGAAACTTTTATGAGGTGAAATAAAATGACACACCAGAGTTGGCTTTTCTTGAATTATAAGCAAGTGTAGAGTATCAAGTGAAAATAATTACCCTGTATAGTGGTATATTTATCATAAGTGAAAGAAAGTAGTCAACAACCTGACTTAAATCTTTGAGATTCATTTTCCATGAATGTAACAAGTACCTGTATTTACTAAAATCCCAGGCTATACATTAGATTACAAAAATTGCATATAAAAGATGAACTGGTTTAGGCTTTGAATCTGGTTGTATAGACCTTCCTGCTTCCCATCATTCTGTCTGAATCACCACTGTCAGGATACGGAAATCAAGGCATCATTACACTTACTATCCAGACAGCACACAGTTAGACTAACACCAGGACTGCTCACCAGGTAAAACCCAGGTCATAGCAAGCTTTTGAATTTGAATTTCTGATAAGAAAGAAAAAAACCAAAACACTTGCATTGGTTAGAAAGGGGGAGGGGAGCCTCATGCTCCCCTTTCTATGAGAGGAGTTGAAATAAAACATAGAAGTGACTGTTTTAAACAGTCACATTGAATATACAGATTTGGCAGGTAAAATATTAAAGAGCTCTTTTATTTCCATATTCATTACTTTTGACAAGAGTCTATCAGTCTTTTTAATATAAAATGTGTTTAAATCTTTAAAATAGTTTCTTTAGCATGCTGGAGCTCTGTGTTTTTATTTTTTTAAAGCATCAAATGATCTTTAGATCAGAAGGTGAAATTGATGGGGATAGTAGGTCACAGATGTGAACACCAACTGGGCTGTGAGTGTCCACACTGTAATTGACCCTTCTAGGTTTTGGGCTGCCATTTATGAATCTAGTTTTTCCAGTATAATAAAATTCTAGTTTGTTGAAACCTTATGGTTCCTAGGAGACACCACCACTTATTAAGCTTATATTCCATCCTCAACACCCCGACACGTCTATAATTCTAGTGAGTTTTCAAATTGCTGATATTCAGTTAAATTGTCAATTACATTCTTCAATGCTACAGAAAACATCTGATGAGTTGCGCTGTCTGTGCAAAGCTGTGGCATTTGGCTTAGGCATTTAAGTCACTCAAGTTAGCAGATCTCAGAAAGAATAATGTAATCAGTAGTTGCTGCAAATTTGTGTTACAACTAAGAGTGATCAAGGCTTTAAGCTTTTGGTGTTGGTTGTGGTAAGAGTACATAGATTTGTTCCAGTTTTGAATTACAGTTAAGTCTTGCCTAAGAAAGCATGAAGGTACTTCCCGTTTAAGGTTGGTATTTCATACACTGACTACAATAATATACTCTAAACTGTTGGAGACAAGGAGCAGATGCCATTTTAAAGAGAAAGATTAAGTCTGTATTTGGAGAAATGGAAGGCTCATGGCACCTTTTAAAAAGGCTGTCTCAACTTCTGAGGATGTCAATTTTCTACCTGCTAATTCAATGGTTTGTATCCCTGGCTAAAAGTGAGAGCGTCGAATGACCAATCTGTTTTCTGCAAACTGCAAGGTAATGCCTTTGGAACCAGGAACTCAGGCTTAGCTATTTCGATAGGCTGTTTATAAATATAAGTAAGAGTGATGGTGTTCTACATTGTTGTTTCAAAGGTTTCCTGAAATGTTTCCTGGGTTATGTGTGAGTCAACCTGCCTTTGAAACTGTCGGGTAGGAGTTTGTTGGTATAAATTTAGCATCACTTACATAAGTCTCACAGGGAAGAAGCAATTATCTGACAATCTCTTTTTCATTGGATTACAGTTCTTCTAGCTGAGTCCAGATTTAATTCATAAATTTCAGATGGGGAGAGAGGGAAGAAAGAGGATCCAGTGAGTTCCATTAATTTAGGCAAAAGAAGTTATCTCTTTAGTTGCAGTTTGAATGTAATTAGACAAGAATTGATGTCATTATTTCTAATATCACTTTATAAAATCACAGATTAAAAGGATTAGAATGGGGCTTGATTATTTCATTCCATTTTTCATCATTATCATAATCCCTTAGAATTTGTGGTGTTTCCCCCCTCTTTTTTAACCACCTGGGACAGTTCCTCTAACATAGTAGGTGTTCAATAAATATTTGTTAAAAGAAAGAATTGATACTTAATACATTCTAAATATCAAGACCAAAGGATTTTAACTTGTACAACAATCTCAGAAGTTTAAACAAAGAATCAGTGATATATAAGTTTATAGAAAATAAATCATATATTTTCCTGTTTAATGATAACCAAACCAGAATGTTGCCTAGAAGTCATCTGTTAGAGTATAAAAATTTAAAGAGCACAAACACTTATAATCTTCTTTTTTCTTGATTAATTTGCGGCCAGTGTTTCTGTAATTCAGCTTTTACTGGGGGAGGTATTGCTGGGCCATATATGATTGTGAAGATTTTAATAATAAAATTTAATTAGTAAGTATTAATTTCACATTTTATATGTGATTGACACTCTGGGAAAAATATAGTTTCATCACAAAGAAAAGACTGGCTTTCAGAAAGTAACCATATTCTTCAATTAACCAAAAGACATAAGACAAATGGATTTTACTAATGTCTTTATAATCAATGATCAAGAGATGGGAAAAACTTAAGTAAATCTCTTTCATTGACTTCTTTCTCCCAGAGGAAACCTAGAATGACAAAGGAAATGCAAGCTGATCCAGCCACTTGACTTGCAAATCAATTTGGCCTGGATTATAAACTGGGAATTAAGCCCTAATAAAAGGTAGGGGGCTGGTGCTAAAACAACAGGGACCAAAGCACAAAGCTTTGTCATTGACAGTGAATGACTAAAAAGCTGTGTGTCAAAAAGGACTATAATTTGGTTAGCTATACTACGGGGGCAATACAACAGCTGCAGGTCAGGTTACTGTGTCTTGGTATAAAGATCTGAAGAATCCACTGGCTGCATCCAGCTTGATCCCCATTTAAAAAAGCTTAGAAAAACTGTAGCGCTTTCCTGGCATGTGGGCATTTTTGGTTGAATAGAAGGTCTATTAATGGAAAAAAAAAAGTCCACTGGCACACACTGCTCTCTCAGCTTTTCTGGGAAAGGAAGTAACAATGAAATGATTCCCTCATTAGTATTATTTGCAACTTTGAACCAATATTTTTAAACTATAGCTTTAAAAATTATCTTTATTTTTAAACCACATTTTTAGATCATAAAACCCAACCAGATGCTAGGGTGGGAAAAATTCAGTACTCATTACTGGCCATTGCCTAAAATCTGTCATTCTCTGATGTGTCGTATACACCTACTATGTGTGTGTGTGTGTCTGTACGTGTGTGTGTGTGTGTGTGTGTGTGTGTGTGTGCATGCATGTGCGATGTCCCGGGGTGATTTAATAGGTAATCTGTGTGTATAGTTTGTGGGAGCTGTTTAGGGGTTAGGTTATGCATATGAACATTTGGAATAGAAGCTGTTGTGGCTGGAAGGTTAATCCTTCTGTGTAGCAGTGACTTTCCACCCCAGTTGGACAGACAGGGGCAAAATCTCTGTTTTTGTTTGTTTGTTTGCCTGTTTCTAGGTTAAACATCTTTTTTGGAAATGAAGCTACAAAACAGAGACCCAGCCAAACATAAACAAGTAGGTGTCAACCTTCTTGTGAAAATAAAGCTGAACTAAATTAAATATCTATCGTTTCAGAATCTGGACTGGCATCCTACCCTTCCACTCTGCCCAGCCAGAGTCACCTCTGCCCCACTCTGCCACACTGTGTTCCAAGAATAAGCTGAATACTTCACACGTAGCTGCTTCAAAGGCTTGTTAATGGCCCAGCCAATATGGCACACATGATTCTTTCACGTGCTCAAATGAAGGAACAATAGCCTCTTGTCATTTTCTCTTTGGGCCTGTGCTCTTTCGATTATATCATAGGGGGGAAAATTTGGAGATCAAGCACTAAAAACTGTAACTTTGTAGACAACATGGGATATACTATCAAGATTTGAGCAAAACCCCAATCTGATTAGCCCAAAGGGCTTGTCATTCAAAAGGAACATCCCTGCCCTCATTACTGCTACCTCCATAAGGACCAACCCAAAGCTGCTGTACTGTTAATACTAATGGTTCTAGTTTGGCCCAGTGGTGGGGTAGAGTAGGGGCAGGAACCAACTGCACAGTGGAAGAGCTGCCAAGTAAACATGTTTTCCCCAAATCAAGTCTTCTTAGTAGAAACTTTTCCATTGGAGGACTTTCTCTAGATCAAACATTTTTTAAGTCCAACGAAATAAAATAGTATTTTTTAAGGACTTCAGATCTACAATATATTTATATCCATATTTCCAAACATCCAAGTCTAAAAGACATAAAAAATAAGTAGCGATGCAGTCACTGAATAGCAAGGCATGTCCACATTTCAAAGAGGCATAAAATGTGAAATGATATAATAGAAGGTCAAAAATAGGAAACAGATTTAGCATAGTCATATTGCATTGGGAAAAAAAAAAAAAAAAGTAGAACACACTATTTAGTTACCTAAATTAATTTCCAGGAAAATGGGATCTTAGAAGTCCTCCGACGAACCAAGCGCAGATAATCTAAAGGTGGGGAGTGCATGTTTTATTTCTATCTGTCCCCTTTAATAAGAGAACATGAGGTAATTAGAAAGTATTCAATGCGTTCTGGACTGTTCTGCTAATTGTCCCAGGCAAGAGAAATCAAAATGCTTCAGAAAAGTAAGGCCTAGTTGAGTATTTGGGTAGAGGCCCCCCCTTCAATCAGCTAGTCACTAAATGGAAATTTCATTATACGCTCATTGTGTAGAGATGGATTGATCACGCTGTAGAAAAAGGCTGGTTGCTGAGGTTCTGTCTCTTCCATGTTTTCTCAGCCTCCTCTGCTTTTACCGAGTTAGGTCTTGAGAGTGGTGAAGGAAAACAGGTCATTTTTCCTTCATAAAGTATCATTGGGTGATTCCTCTATTTAATTATATGAACCTTATAATAGTTACAGATTAAAAAATGTTTTTTTAAATTTTTCATCTCAAAGAGTTCTTAGTCCCCACCCCTCACAAGGTACCATGAAGGGGCACTAAAGTGCATTTTGATGCAGGGGAGTAGAGTTTGAAGGTGCTGTCCAAGCTAAGAACCAAGATGATGCTGTTTAAAAAAGAAAGGCAATTCCTTCTACCTCCATCTCTGGAGTCAACTGAGGGAGGGCAATGAACTAGACCCTCACCAGAGGATTGTCCTAACTGTTAACTTTAGAGAAAACTGTGTAAGGACCTGCACATATAGACTCATTTATTTGTCCAAAATAGCAAAAATAGGCCTATTTCACCCTTAAGAAAGTATTTGCAAATTTGATCAGACACGATCATAAAAATGTGAATGGATTCCAGAGGCAATCCATGTGGGCATGCTCGGTGGTACTAACTATGTGTCTTCAGCTTAAAAGAACATGCTGCTGTTCGTTTTCATCAAAACATGACTTCTAACTACCATAAATAAAATACGCATAGAACAATTAAATCTTTTTCTTACAATAATTACTTTTACATTAAAAAGTCACCATCATCTTCAGATATATCGAAAATTAGGACTCTAAATCTTATTATTTCCCAGTCTTAGTTAACAATCTTGCACAGGCCCGATAATCCAAAACTTGGAGCTCTGATCTACACAGCTTGGCAGGTTTCACACAGTTTAACAGGTAGGCAACTGTGAGATATGCTTTTTTAAAATTAGCATTTTCTATCAAAACAGTCTGAAATCGTTTAAAATCCTCATAGAGACTGCATTTGTGCCACGGCACAGTCACGTAGCTAGAAGGGAGAAAACAAAATACAGTCTGGAAGATTCACCACGGTCCAAGTTTCCTTGGTCCTCAGCTGAAACCACGATGAGCCCAGCAAATCCAATTAAATACAGTGCTTTAAATAGGAGAAGAGTTGGTCCAAGAATAACTTAAGCTACTAAACAGGGACGGTCTCCACCACGGGCGATTTGATGCACTCTTCGTGCAATCTGCTCTTTTCTGCAAGGCTCAAAGAATCTTCAGCAGGATGCTCTGAAATGTGACTGTCCCCATTCAATGTAGAGCCAAACCCTTCCTGGGAGGGGCCTTTCAAGTATGAGTGAAATTCCACTGGAGGATGATTGGACCTGTGTTCGGGATATAAGCTATTGCAGGGCACACCGCTGTCATTTTCCGAAGAGGAGCAGCACACGATGACAGAGGGGTTGGCGGCTGGGTAGTGGGAGGTGCCGTACGCCTCTTCCGCTTGTCGGGCATAGTCTACGAATTGCTCCGGGGTCATGGTGTAAGGCACCAGCGAGAGGGTACCGCTTTTGACAGTCTCTCTTTCCGAATAGTTCTCGGAGATCTGGCTGGGAGTTCCTGGAATGTGGCTGTCTATTTGGTAATAGAGGGTTGAAGAGTTGGCATAAAAGGGAGCGTTTTTCGCGTGGCTTTCGTGAACGGCGGTGCCATCGGAATAACAAAGGACGGAAGGAAGAGGGACCCCCCCTTCGGCATGGGGACCCAAACCTTCCACGAAACTGTCCGCTTTCTCGTCGTCCTCCTCCTCTTCCTCCTCGTCCTCCTCCTCTTCCTCCTCCTCCTCGTCCTCATCTGACTCGCTGGGGGCCAAGCTCTGTGTGCTGGAGTCCGTGACTCCGCTGCAGAAGCTGCTGCCGTCCTCCTCCTCGTCCTCCTCCTCCTCCTCTCCTTGGCAATCTAATTCCTCCGCCGACTGCAGGTGCAGCACTGCAGCCTGGGGTTCCGTTTCAATCTCAAAATTGTCTGCGATGGAATATTCGACCGAGTGAGCCACGGGGCCCATGGAGCTACTGTGGGCACTTATCTCCCCGTGGCAGCCGTTCAGCGTGGGGATTTGCTGCTCTCGGTTTTTCTCCAGTTCAAGTTTCATTATTGTGTGCAAAAAGTGAGTCCGGACACGGATAGGATTAAATTCAATTCTACCTGCTGTGTTACTACATCCTTCTTTAGTGCAGCCACATGGGAAAGACATTCGATCCACCTTGGAGGGAAGAAGACAGATTAGCCCCCTGGAACTCTTACAAATCAAATAAAAATCCAGTACCTCAGGGCAAAGCCTTTGAATCTGGGATGACTTAAACCCACTTACGCCAGAACAAACGACAATCAAACTGCAAACAGAAACAAAAAGGGAAGTGAAGGCTTAGAACATAAGAGTTAACCTAATTTTAAACCCATATTCAAAATAAAAATGAGTTATGGTGTGTGGTTTTAGTTCATTTATCCCTCCTGTGCTTTCTTTACTTCTGTCGCCATTCTTCCTTTCCCTCTTCTCTCCATCCCATTAATTTTGCTCCCATTTTTTCAATGCTTCTGTCCTTTCCCCAAGCTCTTTTTTTTTTCTGCTGCATGCCAGCTCACATGCTCAGTTTTAAACAAACTTACTGCCCTCATCCCCACCTGCTATTTTTAGTCTAAATTACATGACATTCCTCATTCTAGCCAGGAGTTTTTCTTTGCTTATTATAAAATGAATTTCTCTGCCTGAGGTGTCCAGATTGACACCACCTTAGTATCAAGCAGCGTGATAATTCACTCTCATTGGTGTACCTTCTCACTCTTTTGGATCCTTGGTAGGTGATGCATGTATGCACTGCAGGCTGCGATGCGTACGCACATTCATGATGGTGACTGGTGGATTTCTGTTTAGTTGCTGGCTCCCCAGCCTTCCCTACCCCTCCCTTAGACTACAAGCTTCTGGAGAGAAGGAGATGTTCATTTAATCAATATCCCATGATTATTCGAGTGTCTGGACTCTGTACATAGAGTGATTAGGTTCAGCAAGTGTTGTTGGACGGAGCTCTTCACTCAGGTGATGAGTGGAATTCTGGGCAATCTAAGGAACTCCTGAGATATTTGCTGGCTTAGACTCCACCTTTATGCAGACCAGAGCACAGGCAACCAGAAGGAGCTTGCCCTTCTTTCCACCTTATCCAAGCATGGGGTATTTCCCATGCAAGGGAGGAGAAAGTGGATTCTAGTACAGTCATTCTGGTCCCCACAAAAAGTAGTAGCAGATGTCGAGCCAGAATCTATAGCTACTTTCTTACCTGTGATTCCCTTTTCTGTGAATCCACCTCAAGCAACTGTTCAACTGATAAGAACTGTCCTCTCCTTTTGTGTGCCTGAGAGGCTCTTATTGAAAAAGTTGAGTTTCTGCATAAAATAACAACCCCTAACTAATCATGGCGTACCAATGATATAGATGGATAGGAACCTGAGAAGCATCTAGTTCAGGGGTTGGTAAACTCTTTTTTTGTGAAAAGGCCAGAGAATAATTATTTTAGGCTTTGTGGGCCATACAGTCTCTGCGACAACTACTCAACTCTGCTGTAGAAGTATGAAAGCAGTTATAGGCAACATGTAAACACACACAAAAAAAACATGGCTGTGCTTCAATAAAACTTTACTTACAAAAAACAGGGTGGCAGGCTAGATTTGACCTGTGAGTTATCGTTTCCCAACCCCTGATCTAGTCCAGCCCATTCATTTTAGAGATGGGAAAACTGAACCCAGTAAGTTTACCTGACTTGCCAATTTCACATCGTGGCAAAAAGCAGAGCCAGGAGGAGAACTTAGTTTTCTTAAGTCCCAGTCTAGTAATTTTTCCACTAATCTACACTACCTTTAACCAATCATCATTTTATACCCCATGGATGGATCAGAGAATACAAACTTTAAATGTTAGGGATGTCATGATCTCCCTGAATGCTTGTAAGAAGCCAAAATAAGCTCGCATAATAAATGAATCCAAGAGCAAACATTTCAACTGACAACTGCAGCTTGGATTGCCTTTCACACTATACCATATATATATATGAATATTACATATACCCCTAAATGTCATTGAATTAGTATTTCTCTCTTCTTGAATCATGTGTCTTGCCTTACCCCAGAATTTTCTTCCACGTGTGGGAAACTTCATTACATGGAACACAACTGCCTCTTTAGGGGTTGGTGTATAATGGCATGTCTTCGGATTCCCTGAAATCCCAATCCTTACCTGACACTTAATGCCTGCCAGGCTGCAGGTACACGTTTCTGGATCACAGAACACCCGGCAGTCACAGCCACAGTCCTCTCGAGATAGGCGGATGGCTCGTAGCTCATGCTTTTCCTCCACATCAATCTTTTTCACCCCAGAGGCCCGCAGCAGTGCTCTCCGTTTTTTTGTTGGCAGGGGTTGGAGAAAGAAGTACTCGTCTACCTCGGTGTTGTCTAAATCAATATCATCATCAGAAATGTCATCCACTGTAAGAGTGCTAGCTTCTTCAGATTCCACGGTGCCATTCTTAGTCATCTAGAAATAGAAAGCAGCAAAAAAGAGACTTAGCATGGACAGGGTCTAAAATCCCTACTTCTGCACTTGGTAAGAATGAAGCTATTATATAACATTATGTCCCCATAATCCATAAGTGTTTCTGGATAGGTGTGGGAGATTAAGAGGTATAAACTTCCAGTTACAAAATAAATGATTCATAGGGATGAAAAAAATGTTTGTGAGTCAAATCATTTCCTTTTACTTGTCTCTTTAGAGAAATTACAGGAAGGAAAATGAATGTATCAAAATGATAGGCTTTTAAATGGACACAAGACTTGTTAATTGGAACTCTTAACCTCTTAATGTTAGGAGGTATAGTTGCTGGAGCTTTCAGCCTGCACGATGTGAAAAAGGCCAAAGGTTACCGATGCCCATCAGTGAAAGCTATCTTTAGACTCAGTTTGTGATGGGCAGATTTGATGTTGGAATAAGTGTGTCCTTGTTCAGAGGTGATAGCATCTTAGTGGAAGCTACTGCCACCTAAATAAGCAAACATGTCCTTGAAATAACAACCCTGTCTTTCGGGCTCCAGAGAAACCATGTACTAGGAAGTACAGTTTTGCTGTCCTGTGCTGTTGGGATTACAAACACGGTTTCCCTACAGAATGCTCCATGAACGAGGGCTTGATATGACACACTTAGTCAGGTCACTGTGCTCTCAGTAAGACAAGGAGCAGAGGGCAGTGTGGCAGGCTCTTGCCAACAGGCAACCCAAACAATGAACTCCTCCCTCGAAGGAGCTCATAGGAAACTGCCCAGAGCAACACCTTCCGCATAATAGCACCTGTGGACGACTGTGTCTCATACCCATAACTTTTCTGCTTCTGTGTATATTTCTTTTCTAAATTAATTTCATCCATCAGGAAACCCTGAGTCAGTATTTCACTTCTCACTGCCATATCACCACATAATATGTTTTCTTCATAAAAAAGCATTTAGAAAGAGACATTTTCTCTGGATATGAGCAAGAACTATATTCTGGGAAGCGGCACAGGAATAAATGAAGAAACTCAGTAAGAGATTATTCAAGGAAGTTCTAGATAGGGAAGTTATTTTGATTCTTTAACTTTTATATGTATTACTTCATGAACTTCATTAACTGTAATTATTACTATGCTTTTTGATCTTAATAACAATTCAGTTAATACACAGTTAAAATACCCTGGTGACACCAGACATCATTTTCTTATCTTCCTAGGAAAAAGTCCTATATTTAGATAAGAATATTTATTACTGACCAAAAATCCCAATGTGGACAACTCTGAATGTATTGAAAAACAAACAGAAGACTGACCTTTGCCCTCAGGTAGAGGAAACAACACAGTAGCAAGTATATATTAAAATATATTGCAAAGGGTCCCTGAAATGCATTGTCAAAAGCTACTAATTTATGTATTTTTTTATATTTCAGAGCTTAAATCTGTGTTCTTATAAAGTTGGGCATTTCTTTTTATAGGGTTTTGTTTCTTGGTGTGATCTGTAATTTATTTCCTTCCTTGGAATTTCTTTATAAATGTATTGGTTAAGCTGTTTTCATTTTTCTGTGATGTCCACTAATAGGATATTACTTTGATTAGTTGCTGTTAGCATTTTTGTTAATTCTTATTTGCTAACAGAAGCATCTTTATACCTGTAAAGATTTGATTTTCTAAGGGATTCAAGTGTGTAATTGCCTAACATACACTCAATCCGCTGTGATAGGTAAAGCTGCATTAACCAACGGGAGGGTTACTTTTCCCATCTTGTCAACTCTGTGGCATTTAAATTATGTTTTCATTAATTCTTGGCTTGTCCATGTGAACCTCATCAAACTTCTGATTCCACAAGCACATGTAGAATACCCAGGACTTGGTTAGCGTGATTCATTTCAATATATCCTTCCTACTTAATCTCCATGTTCTATAATATTTATGCTCCCTTGTGTAATGGGTAACATCACAAAAACAACAAAAAACTTCATTTCATATCAACAGGGTTTGATTTTTTTAAAAATAATGGTTGCTGTCATATAATACATGAAATCTAAAAGTCAACAAAAAATAAGACTTCAGCAAACATTTAAAAACATGACATTTTTTAAGGCAACATGGCTAACCAATTGGCATCTAAGAAGGAAAAAGAAACAACTGTATCTCAAATAAACTACAGATGATGCTTATTCCAATACTGTATGATCCCACTACTGGGCATATATCTGGAGAAAACTCTAATTCGAAAAGATACATGCACCCCAGTGTTCATAGCAGCACTATTTACATCAGCCAAGACATGGAAGCAACCTAAGTGTCTTCGACAGATGAACTGATAAAGAAGATATATATAAACACACACACATATATATATACATACACATATATGTGATAAAATATTACTCAGCCATAAAAAAGGATGAAATAATGCCATTTGCAGCAATGTGGATAGACCTAGAGATTATCATACTAAGTGAAGTCAGACAAAGACAAACATCATATGAAACTGCTTATATGTGGAATCTAAAAAAATGATACAAATGAACTTATTTACAAAACAGAAGTAGACTCACAGACAGAAAGGAAATTTATGATTACCAAAGGGGAAAGGGGAGGGGAGGGATAAATTAGGAGTCTGGGATTAAAATATACACACTACTATATACAAAATAGATAACCAACAAGGACCTACTATAAAGCACAGGGAACTATACTCAATATCTTGTAATAACCTATAATGGAAAAGAATCTGAAAAACATATATCTATATATACATATATATATGAAGAGAGATATATATATTTTCAGTTACATATATATGTATGTGTGTATATATATATATATATAAACTGAATCACTTTGCTGTATACCTAAAACTAACACACTGCAAATCAACCATATTTCAATAAAAATTTTAAAAATACAATAAAACAATTCCTCACTCATAAAAAAACAAATATAAGAGCCCTTAGAAATAAAATCTGCATTTCTTATTCCCACACACTTAAATTACAATAAACAGTTTCATTTTTAAATAAAAATTCAATTAAGAATCTAAAAGTCCTTGATACAGAGCTAGCTACATACTGTTCTTACTCTTGTTCAAGAACCCACAAGGGCCCTAATTTAGATTTTCAAAAAATTCTCACATTATCATTGAAGTGATCTGGCAAGGTTTTCTCCTCATCTATCCAATATCATCTCTGCCATTTCTAGTGAAGACTGGAAATGTTCTAGTTCATCCTGGTTAATTGGCTTATCTCTTTGTCCTCACAGTTTCTGGTTTGGTTACGTAACCACTGACAGATACTATTCTCTGCTGTCCCCTTGGAAGTCCTTCCCCAGCCCTCTCCTCCAGGATATGCCCATTTGCTCCTTTAAAACTCAGGCCAAACCTTTCAAGTTTAAATGCTCCTTTAAATCAGAGTATTACATACATTATTTTCAAATGCATTTTTCTATATTAGAGCAACGGGGAAATAAGTCAATGAGCTCTCTATTTCTGTCCACCAGCTCATGTTCATCATGCTTTCAAGATCTCGTACAACAAAATCTAGGGAGTCTTCCATGATTTCCTCATCTGTTTTTGCTGACTCCTTTACCCCATGGCCCATCTTCGCAAGAATATTTATTTTGTACATTTTGTCTCTTTGACATGAGTGATACCTATAAATGTCTTCTTCCTATCTCAAAATAGAATCATTGAATTTTCAGATGTTAGTTCATCAAATACAGGCTCCTTATTTTATGCATTACTGAGGCTCAGATTAATTGTGTCCTCTCCAAGACATGCTTATAGAACCTAATTCCCTGACCCCTATTTTAGCATGCTTTTCCCTGTGTAAAACAGATAGATTCCAAGTTTCCAATGGTACCTAATGCAGTACAGGGACTGTAATGTGGAATTAAACCTCAATGTGTCTAACAAGTTATTTTGTTTACAAAATAAATACGTACAGAGTAACCAGCACATTCAAAGGAATGCTCTCTTTTGAAGTCGATTCCTTAGAAGCCAATCTGGGATTTGGACCATTTCTAGCTCAGTGTTCTTTTCCCAAAGAACACTGCCTTTCCAAGAGCTCAAAGAAAGCTTGCCAAAAATGTGGTTTAAGGAGACCACCAAAGGATCCTGACCTTCAAGTCTGCTTTTGTGTGTGTGTGTGTGTGTGTGTGTATGAGCGAGAGCGAGCGAGCGAGAGAGAGAGAGAGAGAGAGAGAGAGAGAAAGACAGAGAAAAAAAGAGATTGGAGGTGGGGGTGAAAGAAAGGTGAGAGAATCAGACGTGAGACAATAATAGTAATATGAATAACAACAGTTTTGAATCTGTGCGTCACTGCTGCAAGCACTTTACCTGCATTAACTCATTGAGCATCACAAAAATCTCATGAAGTAGATATTAGCATTCTATCCATTTAACTGATGGGGAAACTGAGGCACAGGAATGCTAAATAACTTGCCCAAGATCATAAGCAGTGAGGTGTGTACCACATCAGAATCCTAAATATTTAACTCTACAGCTTGGGTTCTTAACTGCCTTGATAATTATATAGATATACTTTTTATATATTTAATATATATTCAGTAATCTTTTGTGCTTATTTTACATTAGGCTCTAAGTGTGTTGGTGCACAAGACATGGGTCTTGAAATCAATGGATGAGAGTAAAGAGAAGAGGAATATAGTAATTTTAATCCAGTTTATAAGGATTTCCTAGCTGAGCTTGAACACAAGGCATTGAAGCCATGTAGGAGGGCCACCTTGAGGCGGGGCTGGTGATGGGGTGAGGAGGGTAGACTTTCACATCTAAGCTTGAATCTGAAGGTGGGGTAGCAGTTAGCTGCACAGGTGGCACAGAAGGTATTCCCCACTGGGCAACAACCGCTTCAAAGGCCTGAGATGGGACAGAGCACGATGCATTCATTGGCTTGCAAATCAGCCAGACTGGCTGAATTTGTGTGGCATCCCTTCCTGTCTTGATCCATAAGCAAAGAACAAAAAAGTAAAGAAACATCAGGTTTTCAGAAAGTAGCATCTCCCTTCCCCTGCCTTAGCCATTTTACAGGTGAAAAGTAATGACTTAACTCATAATTTGATTTAGTGATCCTTATCTTATTTTATATTTATCTCATATATATATGCATTTATTTATACTGTATTGGAAGTATCTTAAGGTGAGTGTGTGTGTGTGTGTACTTGCTTTGTGCCAATGATGCTCCTTAAGATAGGACTTAGTTCTTGAGCCACTGTGTAAACTTGTCCAGACTCACTCTACAAATGAAAGGACTATAATTTTTCTTAAACAGAATTGAAACGCCTTACTTTTGCAAATCTGTCTGATATGTACTGTTAAGTATGAGTAAACCGTTCCCAAAGCGCAACAGAGTAAAACCTTTGCCCGTCTAAATACATTTGCGTGATGGGACACATTACACATTACTGTCAGAATCAGCGGAGTGATCCTCAGACTATCCTGAACCAAGTACCAGGTCAGGCGGGGGAGTGAGTGAGTGGGGGGAGTAGGGATTATCAACTCAGCATTCAATCTTTTGTGTTTTTTTTTGGCTATAGCATGTGGTGGATATATTCCCCTGTAAATTCCTACGAGATGAACTTTTTGATGAATTAAGTGCTTGAAGAAACTAATTTAATGCAAAATGATTATGGAGAGGGAAACAATACTGAAAATGTGGATTGACTATAATGCTAAAAACAAAACAAAACAAAACCCACAAAAATAAAAACACTTCCCTTCAGTGGTTAAAAGGTGTTCTTAGTAATAAAATCTCCTGGTTATTACAAAGTTCTTAACACATGTAACAATGACAGGGGAAACAAGAATGTGAAAGAATAATTCAATTCCACAAACACTGATTCCTGCCTATTATAATGATGATGATATGTATAATGAATGGCCCAAGCTATCATATATTGAAAACCAGGTACTGAACTCCCTCCATACTTTATATAAATTATCTCACCTGATTTGCAAACAATCTTAGGAAGTATTTTTACAGTTGAGAAAACTGGAGCTTTTGTTTTTGTTTTTGTTTTGCAACAGTGCTTTTTTCTTTTTTTTTAAATTGATCTTTATTGGAGTATAATTGCTTCACGATACTGTGTTAGTTTCTGTTGTACACCAAAGTGAATCAGCCACATGCATACATGTGTCCCCATATCCCCTCCCTCTTCAGCCTCCCTCCCACCCTCCCTATCCCACCCCTCTAGGTCATCGCAAAGCACCGAGCTGATCTCCCTGTGCTATGCTTCTGCTTCCCACTAGCTAACTATTTTACATTCGGTAGTGTATATATGTCAATGCTACTGTCATTTGGCCCCAGCTTCCCCCTCCCACCCCGTGTCCTCAAGTCCATTCTCTATGTCTACATCTTTATTCCTGCCCTGCAACTAGGTTCATCAGTACCATTTCTTTTTTTTTTTTTTTTGGATTCCATATATACGCCTTAGAATACGGTATTTGGAGAAAACTGGAGCCTTGAGAAGATAATTTGCCAAAGTCTAGTTACATAGATAATTAGTGATTGTACTGAGAATCAAACTCAGGTCTATTTGACTCCAAAGCTTGAGCCAGGCTCACAAGACCAGTTTGGAGTGAAAATTCTTAGAGTAATAGGAAACCTGTATAGAAGAAAAGAAAAGGATATGGTTGCAGCCATGCTCTAAGAGCTGATCTCAGCACAGTAGGGCAGGAGGCAAAGAGCAGACAAGCTTCCTTATAATTACCTCATTCAGAAATAAAAAAAAACTATGACTCATATACAGAGAACAAGAGCTCAAAAAAGAAGACAGGAAGCCAGCTGAAGATATGACATTCTCACCAGTTAGCATTTCCTTTGAGTTTATATTTTGTGGGCTTGCGGAGGTGTTCTTTCTAATAGATATGCCAGCAAAAGAAGCTGGTCCAAGTGACAGCTACCACTGTTGAAATAATGTGTTACTTTTGATTTCCTCAGCTGACTTTTAACTCATTTACCCTGGCCTGCGTTTAATCAGCATAGTATGCTGCCTAATTTTGTAGTAATATATTAGTGTTGGTAATTGGTTTTATGTGTATCTCCCTCATTATACTGTGAATACATTGAGAACAAGGACCATACCTGTCTTGCTCATAACCCTGTCTCCAGCACTGTGTTAACTGCAACCTCATACTAATTGATTAATAAATATTTTTGAATGAATGAATGAATATCCTTAATCACTATGCTATGCTGCCAGCCGCTGTACTAGGTATCAGGGTTTACATATGTATAACAGTGCTTCCATCTAAGTAGCTTCTAGCCTGCTGGGGAGATGACCATGTAACAAATATGATACAGTGTGGTAAGTGCAGCAAAATATATGAGCAAGTTATAGAAGCAGTGGGAAGGAGGAAATGATTGACAAATAAAATGGGAGGGGAGATACAAAGACACAAAGTAGAATTATTTACTTCTTATTCTGATTCCACAGTCTCTATCAAGGAGAAAAACCTTTAAACAAGAAATGGGAAAACAGCTAGGAAGGATTTCATGTAAAAACAAGAGGTGGGAGAGAGTGAAAGAGTACTCAGCTGTTTTATGTAAGAATACCCAGGCCCAGGCTATTCATGTTTCAGAGCAATGAAAAAGCTTAAAGTTATGATTGCTCAGTCAAATATCTGTGAAGAGTCATAGGGAAAGGAATTAAAAGGTAGTCAAAATGCAAGTGAATTATTATTTTAAAAAGTGCTAATTCTAGATAAAATTCCAGAAAAGATGATTTAAACAGATGGTCTGTACATGTGAAAAGAGGGAACAGTGACTGTTGCCTGGGCTCACTAGGGAGAGAATGTCCATTTGTCAAATTAAAGCCCATGGAGAATCTTAACATATAAAACAGACAAAAGCAAGAGTGAGGTACCCAGAGCCCTGACCCCATGGAACATAATTAGAAAACCAGTGATCTAGTCTTGAGATTCTCTGACAAAATTTCTTATGTTCTGTACATGGAAGGATGGAATACAAGATGATTAATAAG
Source organism: Eubalaena glacialis (assembly GCF_028564815.1). Lineage (NCBI taxonomy): Eukaryota > Metazoa > Chordata > Mammalia > Artiodactyla > Balaenidae > Eubalaena > Eubalaena glacialis. Next base: position 173,742,689 of record NC_083716.1, on the reverse strand, counting down.
GGTATGGTTGAGTGCATGGATTTTTAGTTAGTTGAAACGTTGAAAATGTTTCAAAGAACAGCGATGCTCGGCTCCTTTGCACCACCAATAAGGGATGTGGCACCTATACATCCGATTGGCAGCAGTGACCCACCTGGCAAGGAATCTCCAGGGAGGTCGCTGTGGGGTGGTGACAGGGAAGTCTCCCCCTTTTCCTCTTGAGGGTCACTACTCTGAGAAGGTATCCTGAACTTGGCCCTGTCTTGTTAAATATAGTTTTTAAATAATATATTGGATGAATAACTAAAAGGCAGGCCAATCGCATCTTCAGATGACAAGATTAGGTTCATTAAAATAAAAAACAAAACTTTATTGATCCCTCTCTGTACACCATGTCTAGCACTAAAGAGGATTCTTGCCCAGGAGATGTTAAAAATTTTTAATTTATGTGATGATGCAGACCTGATTTACCCGGGTTTTGTGTGTTTGCTTGCTTGTTTTTTGTTTGTTGTTGTTGTTTTACTTACCATCTGCATAATATGAACAAAAAAATTGATTAAGGTCCAGAAAGCTACTGTACCTTTAGTGTATACTGTGGATAGAGTATCCACAACTTGGGAGAATGTAATGTAACATACTGAACAAATCCCACTAGGAGTACAACGTCCAGATCAAGTACCATATTTTGAGGTGCACATTAATAAATAGCATTATATCCAGAAGATGGTAACTAAGGCCATAAAGTGTCTGGAAAAGAGCAGGATTAGTGAAGAGAACTAGGGATGCTTAATCTTATAGAACAGAGACACATGGAGCCCATCCATATAGCCTATTATCAAATATTTGCGTGTCCATCAACACTGCTTTCAAACACTTGGAGTTTGGAGAACTGGGACAAGATTTATTCTATGTCCTTAGAGGCCAGAATTAGGGTCAAAAGGTATAATTAGATGATAGCAGTTTGATCAACAGAAAGAAGAGCTTTATAACAATTTACAGCTACAAAATGGAATTGGCTTTCTCAAAAAGCAGTGTGCTTTTATACGTAGTAGTGTATGTATGTTAATCCCAACCTTGTAATTTATCCCTCCCCACTTTTCCTCTTTGGTAACCATAATCAACTATACTACAATAAAATTTTTTAAAAAGCAGTGTGCTTTGGGTTGCCAGAGATGTGTAGTAAGAGGCTGGATATACAAATCTGCATTTTTATATGCAAATACACACACGACATGTATTTGATGACAGGAATTCCTGGTTACATGCTACAAGCTGGATAGATAACCTGGTCATTAAGGTCTCTGGCAAACTGAAGTAAAACATTCATATCATTTTGATATTCAGTCAAATCTTATAATTCTTTGGCTCATTAGTTGTTAATTGCAGGTGGCAAATTGGAACCAGATTAATCATGTCCTTGAAGAACCAGAAATGTTTGGTTGTTTCGTCAGCTAATAAGTATTTCAACAACCTTGAATTTACAATGAGTCTTTGGTTTACATATCACCCTAAAAGTCACCAGAAAAGATGATAATATCAACAATAAGGCATATAAATTTTTCATACATTCCTTTATCCTCTCTTCTGGTTCAGACAAACATTGCCTCTTTTAGCGGCAGCTAATAAGCTAAATGAATCCAAGAGTGTGCTGATAAATATTTAACAACTGGGTCTCTGAAAAAAAAAAGGGAGGGGTGTTTCTAATTTGTTGTCGAATTTGTTTGTCTAATTGTGCTGTTAGTTTTGTGTTTGGCAAGTCACACGGTGTGAATACTCCCATCATGGGTGATTTTGAGCTACCATGGGGAAGAGATGAGCACTATCCTCTTTAGTGAAGAATATTTACAAGCTGGCTACAGCGCACCGCTGCATGAACCCCATATTTTAATCAGGAGAATCAGTTCAACAGATTTCTCCTCCATGAGAAGATCAATGTTTACTGTACAGGAAGAATGTAGAGATGTGATTACATATGCTTAAGTTTTCCATTTAAATGAAAATACCAGCAATATTTTGAAAGAACCTATTCTTAAATATATTGCATTTGCTCAGGGCTGAAGCCCAGTCTCTCAGGATGCATCACTTTGGTTAGGTGTGTCTTCTCTGTTCTTGTCAAAATAGGCTGTACATGTGACATGGCAAATGGAAATCAAAGTTTTGCATTCAGTGTTGGAGCAGGCCTCCACTGAGGGATGCATTCTGGAAGCACTGGTACTAAGTATGCTCCTGAGTAATCTCTACAGAGGCTGACAAAGAAGTTCTGTAGGAATAAGTGGAGTTTAAAACTACCAAGATCAGCAGATTCTGACCCGTCTAATAAGAACTGTAGTGTAAGGAAATAGTTAAAGCCACATCCCCTAATTTGGAAACTATAGGTTAGAGATATTCGGTGTCAACCACCTCTCACAAACCTCTAATCCCTCCTATCTCCTAGGTATTTAAGAACTTTACCTGTAGGTTAGTTAAATCACAAGACTCTTAAGAGGATACAAGGGGCAGGGCTGGGGGTGAAGAGGAAGAATTATAATATTGTACAGGTAAATTTCTAAATGAATAACACACAGTCATAAATCTAAGATTTGGGGTGAAGGAGATTTAGATAGAGATATTTTCAAAGTTGCTCCTTAAAGGAAGAGTCACCATCTGGTAACTCTTTTTTTATGAAGAAAGACAGCAAATAACCAAGCATTAGTCAAGGAACACATGAGAAAACAGTACAACCTTGGAAAGCCTCTGGAAATGGTACAAGAGTAGAGAAAGCCTTGATCTTAGAAAGGAGAGGAAAAACAATCAAGGTTGAAAAAACATTGAGAAAGAGAGTCCAGTGAAAGCTGTGAAAACTAAGGTACATTTCCTACACCAAGGTAGTAGAATCCAGTAAGATATAACCCCAGAGGCGATTCGAATGCCAAGGCTCTTTTGAAACATATAAATAGACGCCTAATGCATTTTACAGACCCAGTCTATATATTAGACAATAAAGTCTAATGTAATTGTTCAACAATGTGGTGCAGATGATGAAATCTAAGTACTTAATTTGGAAAAAAGGATAGTATTAAGATGACTGCATTGATTACTGTGAAGAGTACAACATGTTTGAATGGGCTTGACAGGGAAAAAGTACTGTGCTCTGTAATTTAGAAATCTAAAGCTAGTTATTTCTTCTAGAAACATGCACTTTATTCAATAAGCTTTCTCTATTAATTGTTTCTAGGCAATGTTTGGACAACACCAATGCCAACAACAAAAAAGACACACTTGAACCCCCAAAATAAAATTGGATTTGTTCTACAGATCTAATTGCATATATTATTTCTTAATATATCAAACTCATAATTTGATTAAGAGATGAATCACTAAATAAGAAGACATTTTACAATGAAGAGCTAAATTTCTATCCTATTTTGTTTCCAAAGAAACATAAAGAAACATCAAGATGCGTGTCTGTGTTCTTTTTACTAATCTTTCACTATGAAGGCCCCATGGGAGGAGGTGCCGTTGTATAAATGGGCTCACTATTTAGAACCTAGAGAGACACCCTGGAAAGACGCACAGGTAGAGTGGAAAGAGAAACTTCTCCTTACTCTTCTGGGGCTGTTGGTTCTGAAGTAAGTAGGAAGGAAACTACCCAGTTCCAAGTCCAGTGAGTTTCCTAGCAAGGGCTTAGGAAAAAGTTTGATACTGAGAGCTTTGGAAAGTGTTTTTTGTCAGATACTGCGTTCTCTCTCCTTACTCAATGGGCAGTTCACTGTCACCCACAGAGGACCACCTCCAGGCAAAACCGAAGTGGCAAAGTTCGTCTTTAATAATCCTCCCTTTCCTCTTTGGACCCCTCTCTCTGCTACTGACCCTCTCTTGCTGCTCCAGCCAAAAAGTGGAATCAGTTTAGTCACATTTTGTTGCTTATGCCAGAGGTATATTTCAAAACAAACGTCACATTAAAAGTGAAATTTCAAGTATCAGAGTGAAATTTTTGGATAGGTAATGTTTTTGGATAGCTAATGTTAGATTTTGGGTAGTTAAACCTTAGACAAGCATAGTCAATGATATTTAAAAACTCATAAAAGTTAATACACTAGAGGAATCACAATTAAAATATATGTTTTCCTCCATTAATTCCCCCCAGATTTTTTTAGCCAGTGAGTCCACATTGCTGTGATCTTTCATTAGTTTTATGTGACATGTGTTTCTGAGTTTTTGAATACTTTCAGTATAGTGAGGCTTAGATCAGATCACCTTAGAATCCCATTATCTTTTTGCTTGATATTCATTTGGAAGGAGTGATGATGTCCAAATGCCTTTTGTTTATATCTTCACCAAAAGGGAAAGCTGCATGTTTTCAGTTATCAATGACAAACCAAGACATGACACCCACTCGGATGAATGCCTCTCCAACTTCCAAAACTAAGCACAATGACAAAAGTGAATCAATAATAGAAGCCTCTTTTTTGCTTCTTCTTTAGCTTGTTAAAAATAAAAGGGTAGAAGTAACTGAATACAAATTATAGTATCAGAGTATATCATTGCCTGGTATGGAGGAAGGACCCTGCAGGTGTGTAGCTCCCCTAATAGTCATCGCACGTACAATGTGCTTCAAAGGTCACCACAATAAATCTTCTCGCAGATAGAATTACAGTCCCCCAGCAGTTAAAAAACCACTGCACACAGTACCAAACCCCAGAAAGGGATGACTCCCTATAGGTACAGAGATTGTCTTTCCCAACACCTATAGGGAATAATCAATTAATTTTAGAATAGTAAGGAACAAGATAATAAAACCAGTTTTCTATTGAGTGAGTCAGTTACTTAACATCTTTGTGCTTCTTTTTCTTCGGCTGTACACATGGTCTCATAATTTACCTACCAGTGGGGTTTTGTTAGGGTTAAATTAAATAATGTTTATAAAATGCCTGGCAAATAAAAATCACTTAATGAATAGCAGCCATCACTATTGTTCTGCCAATATTTGAATCTGGAGAATGACTTCACCCTTTGGGTAGGGGGTAGAGTTGGTTTGCAGCGGGTTAGAAAGGCAGAGGGTGGATTTCAGAAGCAAATCTGAGCATTATCATTAAATTAGGCTACATGCAAAGCAATCATGGAGAACAACAGTGACAGTGTCTTGCTACCAAAAAATCTTAAGAGACTTTCATTGAAATCTGTCAAAAATACCACCAAAGGAAATATGAGACACACTTTAGGCTAGGTTGTGTCTAGCTTCATTTAAGCAACTGCCTTCTTGTAAATTGGGAGCACAGCACATGCATACATTGCAAAATACATAAAAACAAGGTGTTTTGAAACACGCATCACACCTCTGCCAACTGACTTCATACTGGAAACTAAAGGTACAGGTAACACAGATGTGCTTACGGTGCTTCTGCTATTTAACCAGTGATCCTTTATGTTTAGCACTCTGGATTTCCTAAGAAAGATTTCCTTTTTCATTAGATAATGATGGGAGAGCATTTTCTACAGATTGATACGCTGATGGATCAATACAAACATAAAGAGTGTCTCCGCTTGAGGAAAAGGTTTTCTGAGCTGTGTTTCTCTCCACTTAATCTCTAAGGTGGCACAACAATAGTTATCTCCACCTGGACCTCTCCCAGACATCACTTTGATAACTCAAAAGCCTCTCAAAATAGTATCTCCAAAAACGATCTCATTATATAACCACCACACTGCTCCACCCCACCCCCCCCGCCCCCCGGCCTGAACCTGCTTCTCTTCCTGGATTCCTTGTCATATCCTCGTTATTGAGAAAAGTAATATCACCCACAACCCATTCAGTTTTGCAAGCCAGAAATTCAGGAGTCATTCTTGACAGTCCCCCTCTTTCCCTTCCTAATCCAACCCATCATCAAGGACTGTTGATTTTATTTCCTAAATTACTCCCTCCGTCCATCTCTCTTCCTCTCTCTACCATCAGTCTAATCTAACCTATCAACATCTCTCTCCTGGATCACTGTAATAGCCTCTTACCTGGTCTGACTCCATAAGCTCCCCCAACATGGCTGCCCCTGCCCCGAAACTATCCTCACATCATAGCACGAACCGAATCACATTACCCTGCCACCCCCAACCCCATGCTTAAGACTCCTGTACGACTTCTGATGGCATCAGGATGAAGAGGAAAAAAGTGCCTTAACCAGACTTACAAAGCCCAACCACCCCCCCACCCCCCTTCACGGTATTCTACTCTCTTCATCTCTGCTCCAGCCATGCTAGCCTCTGTGTGCTCACCGTGATTCCTCCTGCCACGAGGCAGCTCCAGCTCTCCCTGCTGCCTGAACCACTCTCGCCAACCCTTCCTGTCTAACTATCTGTGCAGATTTCAGTTCAATTGTCACTTCCTTGAGGAAACCTTCCTTGACCTCCGGACCACAACAATTCCCTGTTACTTACTTTCATAGCACCTTGCAACTCCCCCTCATAGCACTTCACGAAGACATGATTTTATTTTGTCTACATGATTAATATTTGTCTTTCCTATTGTTATGTAAGTTCCAGGAGAAAAGGGACCATATCTATGTTTCATACTACATAGCCCCAGCCCAAGCACAGGGTCTAGGATCTAAATAAATATTTATAGGATGAATAAGTAAACAATGTCAGGTAAATTTTCTGCACTGCTTTCAGTGAAGCGACCATACTGCTTTTGCTTTAAAAAAGCCTCAGCAGACAGTGTGTTGTGGAAAATGCCCAGTTTAATCTGTGGATCTAAATATGAAAATGGTTAATGCAACCAAAGTGAGGTAAGGATGGGGGTTTGGCAAAAAAAAAGTGAGCGTCTAAGGTTGTTTTACCTTTAGCTTTAAAGAATTCAGTTTTTCCTCCCTGAGGTGTTCTCTCAGCATCTCGCGGTGGACCCTCTCCTGCTCCCTGGCAAATTCGCCCAGGGTGTACTGGCGCACGCTGTTGTGACGGCTGGACATGCCCAGGGTGCTGCCGCCTTGGCTGGGCACGCTCGTGAAGCCCTGCCTCCTGGTGAAGTAGTACACGGTGACACAGCTGAAATGTACATTCTTCGCCCTCAGCCGCTTCTCCCTTTTAAGGATGGAGGAAGCTGAAAGGGAAAGAGACAGTTCAGTGAACAGCCAGGGCAGCAGTCTTCAGAGGAGGAGAAGAATTAGAAATTGCCACTCGATGATCTTCAATCTATGGTCAACCTTTTCTGGCTGGGAGACACTAAAAATGTGGTCTCTCAGAGTTGGCACTGATTTCTCTTTCCTTTCCTCTATTTTCTTCCAGCTGTGGCAGAGTAGACTTTTAAGTCCTTCTATAAAGGTAGTCTAAGCAAACTTTTAGGAAAGTTGCCCGTAGTCTGTGGCAAACAAATCCTTTGGCTCTTATTTTGATATGGAAGGCATCTGGCATGAAAAAAATGTCTGTTTCTAAATTTTAGAAAATTCCAAAAAGCAGTAAAAATTTAAACAAAAAAAGGCTCAAAGGCACCATTTAGGTATTTTTATAACCTAAATCTAACCAAGCTTTCATTTGATGAAAACTCCAGTAAATAACATTACAGACAGTGGGATTTTAATCCAAGTATACATTGAGAAAATTGAAAACGTCATGAGATATATCAGAACCTTTATTACTAGTTACAGGGAAATCAAGATGCACAGAGCACCATGGAAGGTTGAGATACACACTGTGTTTGAGAGAAAGAGAGCTACACATTATAATCCTGACCTTTTGGAGTTGGAAGACATGCTAGACATCATCTAGCCCAGTCTTTTTATTTTGTAGTGAAGTAACCCAGTCTTGCAGAATTTGAGTTATTTCTTTCACGAAGAAAGAAATGAATGAAACAGACAGAAAGAAACAATGGACTCCTTGGATGTAAAAAATACATATATCAGCTAACATTTATGGACTTTGCAGAGAACTTTACATGAATTATCTCATCTTATCCTTATAACTCCTTGTGTTGAAATTACCCATGTCTCCATTTGAGGAAACCAAACCACCAAAGGTTAAATAACATGGCCAAGGTCATATAACTAGTGGTGAAACTGGGATTCGCTATTCAAGAGCTCAGTCTTTTAACCATCATTTCACAGTAGAGAGCTGAGGTCATGCTAAGGGAGCTGAACAAGGCTGAGATTTGGTGTCACACTGCTTCTGGTAGATGTCAAATGCTGCAGACTCCAAAGATGATTTTTTGGGGGGGGGGGTTGTATATCTCTTTTAAAAAAATGTTTTATTTTTATACACTTTTTAAAGGTTTCTTCCCATTTACAGTTATTTCAAAATATTGGCTATATTCCCTGCGTTGTACAATACATCCTTGCACCCATTTTACACTCAATAGTTTATACCTCCCACTCTCCCATCCTTTTATCATCCCTCCCCCCTTCTCCACTGGTAACCACTGGTTTGTTCCCTATATTTGTGAGTCTGCTTCTTTTATATTATATTCACTAATTTGTTGTATTTTTTAGATTCCACATACAAGTGATATCATATGGTATTTATCTTTCTCTGTCTGACTTATTTCACTTAGCATAATGCCCTCCAAGTCCATCCATGTTGCTGCAAATGGCAAAATTTTGTTCTTTTTTATGGCTTACTAGTATTCCATCATATATATATACCACAGCTTCTTTATCCATTCATCTGTTGATGGATACTTAGGATGTTTCCATACCTTGGCTATTATAAATAAAGCTGCTATAAACATTGGGGTGCATGTATCTTTACGAATTAGTGTTTTTGGTTTTTTTGGATATATACCCAGTTCATATGGTAGTTCTATTTTTAGGTTTTTTTTTTGAGAAACCTCCATACTGTTTTCCACAGTGGCTGCACCAATTTACATTCCCACCAAAAGTATACAAGGGTTCCCTTTTCTCCACATCCTCCCAAAATTTGTTATTTGTAGACCAAAGATGATTTCTATTTGGAAGGCTGTATAAGCAATGAAGGAAAAGTGAATACAGCATCACTTTGGATTTATATAAGAATATTCTTTCAAGGGGGTTCAAGTTCATTTATCTCATTTTTCCCCCATAAAACTTTCAAGCCAAATACAGAGAGGCTGCTATGATACATCTCATTTCAAGGATTTATTTATTCAATAAATATAAACCAAGGGCCTAGTATATGCCAGGCACTTTCTAAATGATTGGACATACTGGTGAAAAAAACAGATGGTGATCCCTGCCTGTATGGAACTTCCACTTCCAGTGATGAGAAACTCAGACAGAAGAAACAGACTCAAAAGATTACAGAGCAAGAGAAGTAGGACATTTGGGCAAGAATTTAGCTTTCCCAACTTTCCCTCCTCTTTATTGCTTTACTTCTCCAGAAGAGATTGCCAGGAAGCAAATGCTTTCAAGCATGTACGTAGTTTTCCCATTTATTTATGTACACGTTCACGGCAAAATACTTGTACTCCTGGCAGCAGTGACAATTTTCAACTTAGATTTAGAAGCTCTGATCTGCTTCATAACTGTATGTTTAAATCATCTCAAAACAGAGAAGAATTTGTCAAAATGTAAAAGATCACTGTAGAAAGCAAAATTCAATAATCTGCCCAGTAATCTGCTACCCTATCTGACAACCTCATCCGTCACCACCTTACAGCAGGCTAGAGCCTCTGCTTTTTGGGTGATAACTTTCAACCTATTTTACTCTTAGTATCATACAAATGATGCCCTGAAGACATTATCTTTCAAGGCCATAATTTACAAATGAAATAAAAACATTTTAATGTACTCATTTAAAATAATTACTATAAACACCTCTGATAATTTTAT